>NC_090247.1:55869566-55894566 GCF_037325665.1 Littorina saxatilis
TCAGAGCTTGTTTTTAATCCAAATATAACATGTTTATATGTTTTTGGAATCAGAAAATGATGAAGAATACGACACATGAAAGAATAAATGTAGAGAAAAAGATTTTTTTTTATATGAATTCCATAAAATATATACAAATTAATATACATATAATTGAATAAAGGCCGTCCGATCCTTAATAGACGTATTCTGGAAATAACTCTGTCGGGTTTGTATGGGTTGTGAAAGAGTGAATACCCTTGCTTTACTCAGACAAACATCACGTGGTTCCGAGACACACCCTCTCGCTAGTGACTGGCCTGTAATGTCACGTGGGTAAGTTTTACACAAATGGACAGAATCTGACGTTACCTACGCACGCAGGGTATTGACTATCAGAATCGCACTTTCCCGAAGAGCAACGCATAATGTTTGGACTGTTTTCTCTCCTCTATCTTTGCTTGCTCGGAGGCTGCAGTCGAAATATTTGTCAGAGCTTCAAGCGGCATAACTCTGCCGAACGGTCATGACGCAGTAACAAGAGTTATTTAAACCAAATAGTCTACTGAGCCTGAAGTTGACTTCACAAAGAGCGAGTTTTCGCGAGGAACAGGGTTGAGCTACGGTAGGGTCACTGCGCATGTCTGGTTTTTTTCTTCGCGGAAACGCTGTTGGGTTGTGTCCAGTCGCGTCCCTTGCAACAAGATGGCGACAAGCGCGTTACGGATTTACTGTTAATGTTGTGGAGAGTTGATGGACGACGATGATGAACAAGCAGTACTGTTTTATTGTTGATGTGAATGTAATGCCAAAACATCGAACTATCGATTCGAACGTCAATGAAGAAGTGAGCGTGAAAATCGAGCGCAAAACAGCCGGGTAAAAGTTCAGGGCGCTAAAGTACATTTGAGCCGAAATCGCACCCAAACTCCTGTTGACCTCATTTCTTCCCAAAATAAACATCACTGCTAAAATAAAATGCATTAAAACCAAGACAGTATCCAACCCAGTATCCTTAATTTTTGAAAGGCTAAGTGATTTACAACAAATGTCTTCTCACAATCCGTAACTTTGTCAAAAAATATTTGCAGAAGTTTCTCACCTCGCCTTGGCAGCCATCTTGGAACTGGAGAGACCCTACGCAGGAAGCAAGGTTGAAAGTTGGTTAACCGGTGACGTCACTCCAGTCGTACCGGACCGAGGTTTTGCGACCTCCGGTTCGACTCGAGTCACCTTAGTTGACGCTAAAACTCGCTCAAAGACTGTGCGAAGTCCTCACCAAATTATTATCAGGCTTCCATCTAAAAGAAAAGCTTACCTCAGTCAGCTCGTCCTTGGTAGGGTTTGGGAGAGGGTTGTTGAGGTTGTTCCACATGTCACGCCAGTCCTGGTTGACCACAGCCACGCTCTGCATAGCAAAACAAATGCCAGTTGAAACACAGTCCTCGTTTACGAAATAGAAATTATGTTTAGAAAAAGTTCAAGTTTTGAAAACGGCTCCACTTTATGAGACAGTTCGCGGGTAGAAAAAGTATAAGTTTTGAAAACGGCTCCACTTTATGAGACAGTTCGCGGGTAGAAAAGTTTAAGTTTGACAAGTCGCGTAAGGCGAAAATACAATATTTAGTCAAGTAGCTGCCATTTTTCAGCAAGACCGTATACTCGTAGCATCGTCAGTCCACCGCTCATGGCAAAGGTAGTGAAATTGACAAGAAGAGCGGGGTAGTAGTTGCGCTAAGAAGGATAGCACGCTTTTCTGTACCTCTCTTTGTTTTAACTTTCTGAGCGTGTTTTTAATCCAAACATATCATATCTATATGTTTTTGGAATCAGGAACCGACAAGGAATAAGATGAAACTGTTTTTAAATTGATTTGGACAATTTAATTTTGATAATAATTTTTATATATTTAATTTTCAGAGCTTGTTTTTAATCCGAATATAACATATTTATATGTTTTTGGAATCAGCAAATGATGGAGAATAAGATAAACGTAAATTTGGATCGTTTTATAAATTATTATTTTTTTTTACAATTTTCAGATTTTTAATGACCAAAGTCATTAATTAATTTTTAAGCCAAAAAGCTGAAATGCAATACCGAACCCCGGGCTTCGTCGAAGATTACTTGACCAAAATTTCACCCAATTTGGTTGAAAAATGAGGCCGTGACAGTGCCGCCTCAACTTTCACGAAAAGCCGGATATGACGTCATCAAAGACATTTATCAAAAAAATGAAAAAAAAGTTCGGGGATTTCATACCCAGGAACTCTCATGTCAAATTTCATAAAGATCGGTCCAGTAGTTTAGTCTGAATCGCTCTACACACACACACACACACCCGCACACACGCACACACGCACGCACACACGCACATACACCACGACCCTCGTTTCGATTCCTCCTCGATGTTAAAATATTTAGTCAAAACTTGACTAAATATAAAAACTCTTCCATTTTATGAGACAGTTTGCGGGTAGAAAAAGTTTAAGTTTAGTAAACGGCTACATTTTATGAGACAGTTCCCGGGTAGAAAAAGTTTAAGTTTAGAAACGCTTCCATTTTATGAGACAGTTCGCGTGTTAAAGTTACAGTTTGAAGAAAAGTTGCCTTTTGGAAATAGTCCTGGTTTGGGAAAGTTCGAGTTAGAAACAGTTCTAGTTTAGAAAAAGTTTCGGTATAAGATATGGTTCACTTTTGGAATTGGTTGCAGTTTAGACAATAGTTCCACTAAGAATTAAAACAAATAGGTTTAAAACGCACCAATTTAGAAGAAAAAAATCCATTTAAGTACAGTTAAATCAGTATGAATTACGTCGTTAGAAATTGGCGCTGGTTTAGACAATAACGAATAAGAACAAGAAGAAGAAGAAGAAGAAGAAGAAGAAGAAGAAGAAGAAGAAGAAGAAGAAGAAGAAGAAGAAGAAGAAGAAGAAGAAGAAGAAGAAGAAGAAGAAAATCAAGAACAAGAACAAAAAGAAACAGAACAAGAAGAACAAGAGCACGAAGAATAAGAACAAGAACAAGACGAAAAACAAGAAGAACAAGTATAAGAAGGACAAATGGAAATTAAAAATGGAAAAATTAAACCGAGTGATATTTCAATGCTCGAGTAAATATATGAATGATGGATGCCTTAAAGGTAGTTTCCCATACAGCATTTGGAAAGTCTCAAGATAATTGTATACGCACAGCACCGTCTTCTGCAGCCTTCTCCAGCGGACTGCGCTCATCTGGTATTGCCTGAAACAAGGTACACAATAGATCAATCAATCAATCAATGAGGCTTATATCGCGCATATTCCGTGGGTACAGTTCTAGGCGCTCTGCAGTGATGCCGTGTGAGATGAAATTTTATACGGCCAGTAGATTGCAGCCATGTCGGCGCATATTTACCTTTCACGGCCTTATTCCAAGTCACACGGGTATGGTAGACAATTATTAACTGTGCCTAAGAAATTTTGCCAGGAAAGACCCTTTTGTCAATCGTGGGATCTTTAACGTGCACACCCAATGTAGTATACACGGGGGGTGGTTCGGACACCAAAGAGAGTCTGCACACAAAGTTGACTCTGTGAAATAAATTTCCGCCGAACCTGGGATCGAACTCGCGCTGACAGCGGCCAACTGAATACAAATCCAGCGCGCTACCAACTGAGCTATATTCCACTACCCCGCTTCGTCCCATTTGCAAACAAGGAGGGTGTGAATTTAAAGTACACCCCTGGCAACAAGGATGACACTCACGATCTTGCTAACGATGCCGAATGCAGAGGACATGGTCCGCATCTGCTTCTCTATGGTGCTGGCCCTATCCGAGTAGTTGACCTGGCGCCGCCAGTACTCGATCGTGTCTCCTGACAGGGTGCTCGCTGCGTCTAGCGCCGTCACGTTTAGCTGGAACAATTAAAGCTGAAGGGTTATAATTAGTTTGGACTAATCTGTACTGACAGTGTGCTCGTAAAGCTGAGCTTGATCATGTTCAGCTGGAACGCTTAAAGCTGAAGGGTTATAATTAGTTTGGACTAATCTGTACTGACAGTGTGCTCGTAGACCTCAGCTTGATCATGTTCAGCTGGAACGCTTAAAGCTGAAGGGTTATAATTAGTTTGGACTAATCTGTACTGACAGTGTGCTCGTAGAGCTCAGCTTGATCATGTTCAGCTGGAACGCTTAAAGCTGAAGGGTTATAATTAGTTTGGACTAATCTGTACTGACAGTGTGCTCGTAGAGCTCAGCTTGATCATGTTCAGCTGGAACGCTTAAAGCTGAAGGGTTATAATTAGTTTGGACTAATCTGTACTGACAGTGTGCTCGTAAAGCTGAGCTTGATCATGTTCAGCTGGAACGCTTAAAGCTGAAGGGTTATAATTAGTTTGGACTAATCTGTACTGACAGTGTGCTCGTAGAGCTCAGCTTGATCATGTTAAGCTGGAACGCTTAAAGCTGAAGGGTTATAATTAGTTTGGACTAATCTGTACTGACAGTGTGCTCGTAGACCTCAGCTTGATCATGTTCAGCTGGAACGCTTAAAGCTGAAGGGTTATAATTAGTTTCGACTAATCTGTACTGACAGTGTGCTCGTAGAGCTCAGCTTGATCATGTTCAGCTGGAACGCTTAAAGCTGAAGGTTATAATTAGTTTGGACTAATCTGTACTGACAGTGTGCTCGTAGAGCCCAGCTTGATCATGTTCAGCTGGAACGCTTAAAGCTGAAGGGTTATCTTTTTTTAACCAATTTTCACTGACAGTGTGCTTGAATGCTTGGTTCGCCCGTCTCGATCCCATTCAGCCGAAACAGATAAACCCCAATTTAAACAAAATTGTTTCAACCAATGTTCCCTGACAGTGTACTTGACGCACTCAGCTCAATCACGTTCTTCCAAATCACGTAAAGCTGAAGGGGTATTATTTCTTAAACAATGTTAACTGTTCGACACGCCCAGCTCAACCTCGTTCAGTCAAAACAGTTAAAGCTGAAGATTAACGATTTGTGTGTACGAATTGCCATTGGCACTATGCTAGCAGCGTCTAGCTCTCACACTTTCAGATGAAACGCTTAAAGCTGAAGAATGATCATTGCTATGTGCTTTTTGATTTAGATCGATCGTTTACTTTGATATATATTTGATTTTAGAGGGCCCCAAAGGGGAGATTTCATCACGATCACGGGAAGGGAAATTTTAGCTTTCACGATCACAGTTACCTTGATTTTTGTTTTCACGATCACAAACACTTTGACGAATAGAGGATCATAGAGTGATACAGCTGTGAAAAATGTACGTTGAAAATAAAATGCTTTGCAATAATGCCCATCACGATCACGAAAACAAATGACGATCACGATCACGAGACTTGATTTTTTTGTCATCACGGGTCACGGGCAAAGTCCCATCACGATCACAGAAATGGAAATTTCGGCAATCACGGTCACAGAAAGGTCAAAAAACGCCAATCACGATCACGATTTTAAACCCTTTGGTGCCCTCATTTTAGATTGTGTACAGAACTGTTTATCGGTGTGTGCATTTTACATTTTATTGTATTGGAAGGCCTCTCCCCAAGGACTTTCTTACCCCAGCGCTTATTATACATCAATTCTGTCAAATATTAATTTGAACGTTCTGTAAGGTGTAACCCAAATAGGAACACTCGCTTGCGATAAAGCTGATGTAGGCTTTGATTTTATGTTTTGGTTCTGAACGACGAACGGTGATAGGAGAAATGTAGACTCTGAACTATACGTGGGGTACCATCCAGAGACTGGCCCAGAACAAGCAGAATTGGAGGTCCTTCGTTGCTGCCCTACCTGTCAACCGGCATAACGGGCAATAAGTTATACACGAGAAAAGTTTTTTTCGCCGACAATAGAAACTCACGTAGATGGTTTTGGCGACCTCAGCGTAGTCTTGGAGCACGTCGTAGATACGCACAATGACCTCGTAGTACCCGCCTCCCTGGCCGATCATCAGGGGCATTCGTACTCTGGGCATAGTGCTCTCCGCTGTACATACACGTCAATGGTAACTGAGTTGTTATGACGTGCTGTCCACGTGGCCGATGTTCAGCCGACTTTTGTCGGCTCGACAAATATCAGAAACACACAGACACACACAACAGAGACACAGACAGCCAGACAGCCAGATAGATAAAACACTCAGATAGACAAACACACAGACAGACACTCCACACACACACACACACACACATACACACACACACACACACACAAACACACACACACACCCATACACACACACACACATACACACACACACACACAAACACACACACACACACCCATACACACACACACACACACACATACACACACACACACACACTCTCTCTTAAATACACAGACTATATTATCTCTCTCTCTCTGTCGCCTCCCCCCCCCCCCATACACACACCAACCCCACCTCCCTACACACACAATACCAATCTCCGGGCCTCTTTAACAAAATACAACAACAACAACAACATAAACGATCTTACTGGATTCGGCAATGGGCAGAGTGATGCCATTTTTGCGCAGCATGAATTTGTAGAGCAAAGCCTTAGAGGCAAGCATCTCGTCGTCATCATCCGCGATGTCGCCGAGACCGTCCATCAGGGTAGTGTTGGTGGAATCCACGTAGCCGTCATCCTTCCAGTGATAGCAGCGCAGCGTGAATCTCTCAGTTACCGCGTCCCCTGCAAGAGAATAACGTTAAAGGTACAAGGTAGTCCCATAATTCAACACATAAACGAGTACTTACCAAGTGGAAGTTTGTGTAGAATTCCATGATGGAAGTTTACAGGAACGGAGGGATATGCAAAATGCGCATGCGTACGGATAGCCATTACCCGTAGGTACGCGGTAGCCTTCAAACCAGACTTGTTTTGCCATAATTATATGATCGTAAAGGAGTGAGCTGTCATGGATCTAAACTTTTCTGGGGACAGCTTCATGGGTGCGGCGCCTATCTCCTCTCCATCGCTGCCTTTGCCTCCCCCGTTCCTGAATAGGGTCAAGTGCCAAGCTCCAGCTAGGTGGACTGGAGAGCGCTCGGAAAAATCGGCTACATGTATTCGCCCCGGGCGGTGCACGAACCCGCGACCTCCAGCGTGAGTGGCACTGACCTTAACCACTGTGCTCTCCTCCGGCTCTCAACATAACTCTGGCTGCAAAAGAATGCCCAGCATTAAATGGAAGGGCATGTCGTCTTATATTTCTCCAATAAAATATGGTTGAACCAAAGGAAGGGCATACTTGTGCAAGGGATCAAGTTCATGGCCCTAGTTTTGTTCCAGTAAAAATCTCGTACGCGAAAATGGGATGCGCGCGAAGGGATAATGCCAATATGTGATCTCGCGCAAACGAATGTCGCGCTACCCTCCCTCCACCCCTTCCACCACCAAGACTAACAGGGGACAAGGGAGTAAAAATTTCGTACACCTGGGATGGGAAGTTGAATTGCTCGTGTTAGGGTGAAGTAATTCTTTCTTTCTTTATTTGGTGTTTAACGTCGTTTTCAACCGTTCAAGGTTATATCGCGACGGGGTGAAGTAATGTATTCGTTATCTATTCGTCAGGGGAGTTACAATTTTGTACGAAATGTTTACTCGGAACTCACCTGTCGTGGGGAGTAATTTTCTCGTGTAATGGGGGGAGTACTTTTTTCGTAAAGGGAGTAACATTTTCGTACGAAATTTTTACTCCGGAGTAAAAATCTCGTGGGAGTAATGTTCTCGTGTTGCACCGGCTTTTCCTCTTGATTTGTGAAAAATCCCGTACACAGGGCTCAAACGGCGAAACTAGGAAACAAGTCCTTTTAACTGAAGATAGTAGTTATCGTCCCGAACAAAGTTTCTTCTTAAGCACTTTATAAAAGTTGCTAAGATCTTTTTTTGAATAATAATTTTTAAAAAAAACTCCACCACCTACTCCTGAGCCTGACTATACAACCCTGACTGTAATATTACCTGTGATCGGCGTGACGGTGCAGTTACCTCCCCATGGTGGACAGTTGGTGAGGAACTCCCGCGAGGCGGCGGTGACGAGGCCAGACAATGACGTCATAGTGACAGTGACGAGATAACGGACACACGGCGTCAGCATGTTCTCTCTGATGGCCATGCTGGGTCCAGCGTCCGCCCCTGGTTTTAAAAGAAAAAAATCCATGTACGCATTGGGTGTATACACTCTAAATTGAAGTCGACACACTCTTGAAATCTAGTGTTTACCATGTGTGCTACTTTTTCTGGTAAAAAGATGTACTTCTGTGTTCCAAACTGGTTACACAAAGTGTGTGTATGTGTGTGTGTGTGTGTGTGTGTGTGTGTGTGTGTGTGTGTGTGTGTGTGTGTGTGTGTGTGTGCTTTTTATTTAAAAAGTTACTAATAAATAGCAGTCGAGGTAGTAGTAATACACTACTTTAGCAGTAGAAGTATATGCCCAACGAGCGAGCAAAGAGAAAAGGTCACCTGTGGTTGCAAAGTAGGCTTGAGAGTCAAGCAGGGCTTCAAAGTCACTGAGGTTGTCGTTGTAGAGTGACAGCGACCAGGTGTAGGTGGAGTACATCATGTCTATGTTACTGCACGTGCCACACCAAACTGACAGCAACACTGGTGACGTCACGGCCGTCTTCTTCTCGCAGTTCACCCGGCAACTGAAAAGTCAAACGGGAGAGAACCAAAATGTCAAGGACCAAAAAGTCGAGACACAAAAGGTCAAGGACATATTTTGAGCGAATGTCAAAACGTCGAGGGTGACAAAATATTGAGTGCGATAAAAGGTCCAGATTTGAAAGCTCCACGATCGAGTATATAAAACTGCTGATTACAAGAATTATCTGTTGTAGATTTAATAGACTCTCTCTCTTGAACACACGTGCAATTACGACTGTGTAGGGGAAGGGCCCCTAATATGGACCACTGTTTGTTTATTGCTGATAACTAGCTTGTTTTCTTGCGAAGAAGTTTCATTTTGTGGTTGGTAGTCCTTCTCTATTAGTTTAACAGTTAGGCCTAATTAGAGTGAAATAACTTTGATAGACCTTCAGCAAAAATTAAATACAGAAAAAATCACAAATGGTCCATATTAGGAACCTGGGCGCCCAATATGGACCAGTGAAGCGGCCATCACGAATCACTGTAAAAAGCCCCCTATACTTCAAAATAACATGATATATAGCTATTCTGATGAACACGTGGGGGAATTCGGGGGCTGTGATTGGATGGTCTCTTCCGATCATCAAAGCATAATGCTACGGAAGTCGGCCATTTTACTCAATATCCAAAAGCATATTGTCAATAACAAAGACGCATGGTTCCGGTTTACCCATCTGTACCACGCGGCGATGTTTCTATCGACAACAGCATACTGCACTGACAACTTGAAATTCTTCTCGGGAATGTTTTTCAGCTTTACAAATGTCGATAGCATACCCTTTTCTGCTAACTTCCCGATGAAACAGGACTAAACCAATTATTTTCTGTTCCTAAACACCACAAAATGCCCAAAGTCAAAAGATGTAGTACAAACAGGGGAGTAAAACGGAACAGCCGTTTTTGTGTGCCTGGGTGAGCTCAGTTGCCGACAAACACAAACTCAGTTTCGCATTCGGCTTTTCTTATCTCGTAACTCCACACTAAATACCCCACTTCCCCCCTGAAGTATTGATGTACAACCCATGGCACTATCATTCATGTAGTCGTTTATAACTTAGGTTGAAAAGTTCGCTTCATGACGAGACAAGTATAAATGCCATTCACCCAAACTGAAAACTTCTTGCCGTCTGCTCGCGTTGTACGGATTAGCTGTTCTCTTCTCCTCCCCTTGTTGCATCCTAGTTCTTCAGTTGTTTCTAGTTTTCCGTTGATGTTGTGTTTTTGTCTTCTTCATAAGTAGTCTTGTTCAAAATGAAAAAACTCAAACTTTTTGTTGTTGTATACGAATGAATTAATAAACAGCTGTTTAACAGCTGTGTTGTCAAATCGAGTTTTTTTCCAAAGTCAGTGTGGCGCCTGCGCAAAACTAATGCGCATAAGAAACGGCGTCTGCTATCAAAACCTGAGATCAACGCATCGACTCAAAAACTGTCATTTTGTAAGTTTGGAACAACAAATCAAGGTCAGAACAGCTATATAATCGCTATTGTGTTTTCAGCGTAGCAATAGGGTCCGATATTTAGACTCGAACAAGTATAATGCGACTCGTCTTCGACTCGTCGCATTATACTTGTCTCGTCAGAACAGGAGGTGGTCCATATATTAGGAGCCGGTCCATATTAGGAGCCTTTCCCCTACATAACTGAGAGCTCTAGTAAGAATGGGGGGATTAATTAGTTTAATAATGACACTTTGTTGTGTAAAGAATAGACCTGACACCAGAAGACTGAAACAAGGGTTCAAGGTTTGATGTTGAACAAAATATCGGGCCTCGTAGGGGCGCGCAGAGAAAAAACATTTGCAATTTACCACACACACACACACACACACACACACACACACACACACACACACACACACACACACACACACACAAATAAACCGGCACGGTTGGCCTAGTGGTAAGGCGTCCGCCCCGTGATCGGGAGGTCGTGGGTTCGAACCCCGGCCGGGTCATACCTAAGACTTTAAAATTGGCAATCTAGTGGCTGCTCCGCCTGGCGTCTGGCATTATGGGGTTAGTGCTAGGACTGGTTGGTCCGGTGTCAGAATAATGTGACTGGGTGAGACATGAAGCCTGTGCTGCGACTTCTGTCTTGTGTGTGGCGCACGTTATATGTCAAAGCAGCACCGCCCTGATATGGCCCTTCGTGGTCGGCTGGGCGTTAAGCAAACAAACAAACAAACAAAAACACACAAATAATCTCTTCCTATAGAATCAAGATTGCACCATTATCTAACTCACGAGCAAACAACAATAAGGGAATTAATCATGGGGTGGGGTGAGGTGGATAATTGCAGGGGGGGGAGGGGGGCGTATATTACCAAACAATAACACATTCTTGTGCAGAAGTACGTCAGAGGCTTCTGTAATGCTAGATCATATGCAGGATAGTCAAGGGCTCCGTATCCAGGGTGTATTACGTTACAATGACCACTCCCTATCTCCCGGAAAAGTCTCTCAATACGCACCAAAATATTTCTGCCAACAAGCACAATGCGTTTGAGACAGACAGACAGATGAACAGACGAACGAACACAGAAACAAACAAACAAACAAACAAACAAAAACGTCACGTTCATTGCTTAGTCTGTTGTTAATATACTCACACAAGAGTAATGGTGAAAGATGCCTGGTAGTACTGCAGATACAGCGTCGCCGGATTAGATGTAACATTTCTAAGTCTCACAGACAACTGGAAGAAAAATATCAGTAAAATGTTACTATGCAATTTCTTGTTCAGACAATGACGATCATTACAAGTAAACTGCTACTACGCTTTGTCTTGTATTCACTATAACGCTCTATAGTAAACTGTTACTGCGCTGTTTTCTTGTCTAGGCTACATTCTGAAGTTCATGAACTGTATTCGTGAACTGTTACTACGTTGTTTAAATTTCTTTTCCTGTTTTTTCTTTCTTTCTTTTTGTCTATATTTTGTTTCTTCTGTCTTCATCCATTATTCTTTTTCCTTTTCTTTCCATCTGTTCTTGTTAGTCTTTCTTTCTTTCTTACTTTGAACAAGTAGCCGGCAGCAACGACGCCACTTGGAACCTGCAGCTGGCGATAACCCGGAAGTGGTTCAGTGGAGATGTCGTCACAGTTTGAACTTAGCTCGACCGGAAGCGGAAGGGACGCCATTGCGAGGAGTTGATTGAAGTTGATGGTGTTCAGCGACTCGCACTCCCAGATAAACTCCAGGCCCGTTTTATTCTCGATTCCCCAAACGGGGTTATAGGACAGGTTGTAACCGTTTATGACTTCGTGTGGGTCCCCTGAAAGAAGCAGAACATTAATCACACACATACACACACACACACACACACACACACACACACACACACACACACACACACACACACACACACACACACATATATATATATATATATATATATATAGTGCATCCTTGCTTGTTGAACACACAGAGAGGCACGAACACACACAGACACACACCCGTACGCACACACACACACACACACACACACACACACACACACACACACACACACACACACACACACACACACACACACACACACACACACACACACGAGTGACTTGCTTAGGTTGAATGTCAAACAAAAAAGGTCAAAAACAACTCATTTGATTTTGAGCGTACATCATGTGTTTTTACATTTAGTCAAGTTTTGACTAAATGTTTTAACATGGAGGGGGAATCGAGACGAGGGTCGTGGTGTATGTGTGTTCTTTCTTCCTTTCTTTATTTGGTGTTTAATGTCGTTTTCAACCGTTCAAGGTTATATCGCGACGGGTGTATGTGTGTGTGTCTGTCTGTCTGTCTGTGCGTGTGTGTGTGTAGAGCGATTCAGACCAAACTACTGGACCGATCTTTATGAAATTTGACATGAGAGTTCCTGGAAATGATATCCCCGGACGGTTTTTTCATTTTGTCGATACCTTTGATGACGTCATATTCGGCTTTTTGTAAAAGTTGAGGCGGCACTGTCACACCCTCATTTTTCAATCAAATTGATTGAAATTTTGGCCAAGCAATCTTCGACGAAGGCCGGACTTCGGTATTGCATTTTAGCTTGGTGGCTTAAAAATTAATTAATGACTTTGGTCATTAAAAATCTGAAAATTGTAAAAAAAAAACCCATATAAGTATGTTATATTTGGATTAAAAACAAGCTCTGAAAATTAAAAATATAAAAATTATGATGAAAATTGAATTTTCTAAATCAATTTAAAAACACTTTCATCTTATTCCTTGTCGGTTCCTGATTCCAAAAACATATAAATATGATATGATATGTTTGGATTAAAAACACGCTCAGAAAGTTAAAACGAAGAGAGGTACAGAAAAGCGTGCTATGCAGCATAGCGTAACCACTACCCCGCTCTTCTTGTCAATTTAACTGCCTTTGCCACGAGCGGTGGACTTACGATGCTACGAGTATACGGTCTTGCTGAAAAATTGCATTGCGTTCAGTTTCATTCTGAGAGTTCGACAGCTTGACTAAATGTTGTATTTTCGCCTTACGCAACTTGTTTTTTTTTACTGTTGAGTTAAAGGTACAGCACGTATTAATTAAACACAATGTCATAGAGGTTTAATGAGGGAAATTATGAAAAATTGTATCTGTGCATAGTTTTGGTTTCGTAAACTCCGGGTTCTGCCCACAGGCCTCTTTTGGTTGGATTACGCTGAGGGTCACCATGGGGGGGGTCTGTGCACGTGCTCGTTGAGGCCAAAAGTGCCATGCACGGTGATCCACGGTGCACGTTACGAAAAAGCTCCATGCACGGTGCACGCCGGATCTCTGTGCACGGTGCACGCCGGACCTCTGTGCACGGTGCACGCTACAAGAATTTCCCCGTTCCCATGCACGTTACGTCCAAAAAACCCATTCCCGGTGGTGCACGTGGTAAAGCATCCCCCCCCCCTCTACGCTCAACCCCCTAGCTGTAAATGTTTTCAGTTATAAAACATACCTTGGCAGTATGTCAACTCTTTTTGCATGTTAATAACATCTGATAAAATATATCAATCTAGATTGGGCTTAGACTCAGAAAGACTCTTGTATTTCGGCAACAGCGCGATGACTGATGAGCGACTCAGTGACGTAGCGAGAGATGCTGGTCGTAGTAGGTGTAACGAGATTCTGTCGAAGTAATTCGATGCTAATTCCCTGCAGACTTATTAAAACACATTCATTTTTGTTGTTAACTGTTTGTTTCTATGTTGATGTGTTATGTAACAATTAAACCTCCCTTTTAAGACACTCCCACCCCACCCCCAATGTAAGGCCTCTCCCCTTTAGAGGCTTGCTTTTGTAGACTTTCCGCTCGTAACCTCTGTAAACATAATCCCATTTTGAGACTCCCTCCTTTTTAAGATCTGAACTTCTCTGATTTTTGGAGGTCTTAAAAGGGGGGTTCAATGCACTAAATGTTGTTAACTAATTTTGTTTCTGGCCTCGGGTCCAGTGATCCATGTTGCTTCAGTGGTTGGTGAACGAATTCTGCAGCAATTGTTTCTTTCAAAACTTCTGATATGTTATGCATATATATATATAATATAATATATATGTATAGGTTACAACACGAGTGGTTTTTTATATGGCTTGTATTTCAGTCAAGACCCAGCGGATGAATATCATCGGGAGACACGAGCCTCTGGCGAGTGTCTCTCGATTGATATTCCCGCTGGGTCTTGACTGAAATACAAGCCATATAAAAAACCACGAGTGTTGTAATCTGTATATCCCATTCTACCATCAAACACAAAGTGTAGACTACTAGCGGCACTGTTGCGATCTGTGCAGGGTAAAACTGTTGCCAGCGAGACTTAGCCCTTTTGCAACCTTAAACTAAGTGACCGTCGCTGAAAAAATAAAACGAATGAGTGCATCGATAAGTACGCGGTAACACTACTTTCAGACCATTTAAAAGCTTTAAGTAAAGGTTCATAAGTTGCAAGAAAGTAATGAAGTCGAATAGAAATTAATTTAGTTGAAGCGCACAATTCTTTTGTTTTGCGTTTCAGGTCGGCAGAACGGGCGAAACGGGTTTGGGACCCATTTGGCTTACTCGATTCAGAATTGATTCCACGTTGTTTTTCTCGAACGTGTGTAATTAGGCTTATTGACAGAGAAGCGAATCTTAGGGAACAAATATGTAGGTTTAGATTTAACCATTTGCTCCCTATTTGAAATGTATCTACGTGATAAACTGTTTTGCGAGTGTGTTTGCATGGATGAACTTAAACTGGTATGGGTGAGAGGAAAACGCGACCGACACGTCTGTCACCGCCGATTGATTGCATTTTGAAGGAATATGACTGGATTACGGAAAAATATGTGGACTTACTGCAGAGCCAGGCAAAAGAGTAGACTTGCTCGCAAAACACGTGAAACAGCCGATGTTTGATAGCTGAAGGCGCACACCGGCAAAACACACTACCGACAGATTCTCAAAAGTCGTCTGCTAACGATGCAAGGGGAGGGTACTCGTGTTTTTGTTTTGGTTCGCTAGCATCTGGTTATCTTGTAAGTTGAATGTTCGTTTTTTTCGACCTGCATTGCTTTCATAATGAAAGAAACTTTTGCTTATTGCATCTCATACATCAGATCAGTTCTGAGATTCATTTTTGCGTGCAACTGATATGGTTTTCTGAGCCGTGCAATACGATTTTAGAACTTCATACAAATGTGTCACATTGTTCGGCGCGAGCGAGGTCAAAGGTCGGGAGGAAAGTAGTCCTTTGCCCAAATCGGAATCTGCACTATCATATATTTTTTGGAGTCCATGATGTATTTATTGAGCTATAAAAATACAACATATATACCCATACTGAAGTAACAGAGACAAAGAAGGGAGGTCATGGGATATATATATATATATATATATATATATATATATATATATATATATATATATATATATATATATATATATATATATATGTATAGGTTACAACACGAGTGGTTTTTTATATGGCTTGTATTTCAGTCAAGACCCAGCGGATGAATATCATCGGGAGACACGAGCCTCTGGCGAGTGGCTCTCGATTGATATTCCCGCTTGGTCTTGACTGAAATACAAGCCATATAAAAAACCACGAGTGTTGTAATCTGTATATCCCATTCTACCATCAAACACAAAGTGTAGACTACTAGCGGCACTGTTGCGATCTGTGCAGGGTAAAACTGTTGCCAGCGAGACTTAGCCCTTTTGCAACCTTAAACTAAGTGACCGTCGCTGAAAAAATAAAACGAATGAGTGCATCGATAAGTACGCGGTAACACTACTTTCAGACCATTTAAAAGCTTTAAGTAAAGGTTCATAAGTTTCAAGAAAGTAATGAAGTCGAATAGAAATTAATTTAGTTGAAGCGCACAATTCTTTTGTTTTGCGTTTCAGGTCGGCAGAACGGGCGAAACGGGTTTGGGACCCATTTGGCTTACTCGATTCAGAATCGATTCCACGTTGTTTTTCTCGAACGTGTGTAATTAGGCTTATTGACAGAGAAGCAAATTTTAGGGAACAAATATGTAGGTTTAGATTTAACCATTTGCTCCCTATTTGAAATGTATCTACGTGATAAACTGTTTTGCGAGTGTGTTTGCATGGATGAACTTAAACTGGTATGGGTGAGTGAGGAAAACGCGACCGACACGTCTGTCACCGCCGATTGATTGCATTTTGAAGGAATATGACTGGATTACGGAAAAATATGTGGACTTACTGCAGAGCCAGGCAAAAGAGTAGACTTGCTCGCAAAACACGTGAAACAGCCGATGTTTGATAGCTGAAGGCGCACACCAAAACACACTACCGACAGATTCTCAAAAGTCGTCTGCTAACGATGCAAGGGGAGGGTACTCGTGTTTTTGTTTTGGTTCGCTAGCATCTGGTTATCTTGTAAGTTGAATGTTCGTTTTTTTCGACCTGCATTGCTTTCATAATGAAAGAAACTTTTGCTTATTGCATCTCATACATCAGATCAGTTCTGAGATTCATTTTTGCGTGCAACTGATATGGTTTTCTGACCCGTGCAATACGATTTTAGAACTTCATACAAATGTGTCACATTGTTCGGCGCGAGGTCAAAGGTCGGGAGGAAAGTAGTCCTTTGCCCAAATCGGAATCTGCACTATCATATATTTTTTTGAGTCCATGATGTATTTATTGAGCTATAAAAATACAACATATATACCCATACTGAAGTAACAGAGACAAAGAAGGGAGGTCATGGGATATATATATATATATATATATATATATATAAAACATCAGAAATTGTGAAAGAAACAATTGAAAGTCAGCAGAGACTTTCTTCCGAGATTTGTTAAAATCTCTTAGCAGAGAAAGAGAGAGAAATAAGTATCCCTTCACAGACAGCCTATTGGGAGCATCAGACCCTCCTCAAGGGGGACCGAGATTTACAGAGCAAAGTCCCTTTGTGGGGGACGTATCGCAAGGTAATCTAGTCCTGAGGAGGACCATTGTATTTGTACCTAGACCAGACACGTGTTTCGACACTATTGTGTCTCATCAGTGGTCAGGTGGTACTAATGGCGAGAGTTGTCAACCCATGGTATCCAACTAAGAAGCAAACCATTCTCTGAATGGTAGCTTCTGTTGGCATGGGAGACTACCCTCATCTGACAACCCCAAGAGGATATCTGTGAAGGGAAACACTTTGATTTAAGGCCAAAGTGTATAATTGATACTTATTAAGAAAGAATTTAGAAATTTAGACAAGTTTTAACCAAGAAATTAGGTTAAAACAAGGGAAATTTGAAAAAGCCTACACTTACACCGGGGAATTTTTAAAACAAAAACAAAAACTACCATTGAAGAAGGATGCTTCCCGTGTTAAAAAAAAAAGGACAGAGAAAAAAAAGTAGAGATGAAGCAGCTTGCATGCAACTAAGATAAGAATAATCACAATAAAAACCCTTCCGAAATAGTACCCGCTGATGGGATAAAAAAAAAATCCGATTTCCTTACAAAAAAACAACAACAACAACAAAATTAAAAAATTAAAATTAAAATTAAAAATAAAAATAAAAAGGATCTCATAAGAGTAAAATTTAAAAATAATAAAAATAATAAGATAAGATAAAATAAAATAGAATAAAATAATATAAAATAAAATAAAATAAAACAAGAATGGACAAGTCAGAGGAGAGGGGCATTCTCCAAAGTGAACTAAACTGAATATAACAAAAATACTTACCTGTCATTCTGAAGCTCCCGCCTTCGATGTCCGCCACCAGGGGCGTTTTCAGGATCCTGACAAAGGTACCCCCTACCAGCCAGGTGTTGTTCTGCTCGGGTCCGAAACTGATGTTGACCCTCATCCAGTAAAGGCCCCGCTCCAGCTGACCGGGAGCAAAGTCCACATAGTCTCTGTTGAGTTGCTCCATGTCCGTATGCTCTCGCCTCAACTGCCCATCGACGGTGAATTCGCTTATCCACCAGTAGAAGTCGGGCAGAGGGCAGTAGATGATGGTGCGCGTGACGAGACGAAGATACGCTGAATCCATCACCTGCATGGGGTTTCCCCTGCGGTACTGGCGGTCAAAGATGGCATCGTCGGAGAAGCACGGGTGGTAGGCGAACACGAAGGCGGTGAGGGTTATCTCGCTCGGCACAGAGTTGGAGCAGTTGACGACGATGTCGTGCGAGCCCAGCGTGATGTACTCGAACGCGACTTCGAAGGACCCTGAGGGGTCCACGTTACCGTTCCAGTGGACAGGCTCCAGCTGCTGCTCTTCGTCGAAGTAGAAGTAGCAGTCCATGTTCCTGATACCGAAGGTGGTTCTGGTGAGGGTGACAGTGGCCACGATTTCTCCCGGCGGCGTCAAGACAGTTTCAGGTGCTACCGTCAGCACCAGGGACTCATCTATCTCAGAGTCCACATCTATTGGGCCCGGGAACTCCCCTGATTCCCAAATCCTGGGTTGTGTGATGGATCTAGCGGAGAAACCTGGGTAGAATAGTCCGATGCTGGAGTATTTATAACCTGGACTTGTGTTATTAGCGTCAATGGGCCAGGATGGTGTTGTGATTACATTAGGTGAGTCGTCACCCCGGTTATAAGTAATCTCCCCTGTAAAGGGCCCAACGTATCCGAGCTTGAAGGTGAATACCTGCGTTTGAACCAAGCCCGCCATAGGAGAGACGAACGGTTGAAAGTGGCCCACTCTGGCAACAAAAATCAGGGTGATATTTCCCTTGTCTGGGTGCTCCAGGTACACGCTACCCGAGTAGATGCTCCTCTTCGGGTACCGGTGAGTGGGGGTCAGCGTGGTCAGAGGAAACGTATCCACAGGACTCCCGTCTCCGTACGTGAAGCTTGCGATTGTGCCTAGCGGGGCTAAATCGATGTTCTTCAGTTTGAGCTTCAAGGAGAAATCCTCCGTCGGAACGGTGCCGTTCATAAGCAAGAACTTGGGATGGTCCATTTCGAAATCCTCTATCTCCCAGCCCACGACCATAACCGCAGCAGTCAAAATGACATCGGACTCTGCGCTGAAGCATTGAAACTTGACCTCGTGGGGGCCCTCTGTGGCAAAGCCAGTGGTGTATGTCACAGGGAAGTCCTGATCCAACACCAGCTCCGTGAAGGGACCCAACACGCTGTCAGTGTGCCAGTGACACACACAGGCAGCGGGGTGATCGTCAGGGACAGTGACGGTGAAGGTGACGGAGGCACCGGGCAGAGGGACGATGGGGTTGGTGGGTGACAGCAGGAGGTGGGAGGAATCAAAGGGGTTGATAGGATCCTGGACGAAGAACAGCTCGGTCAGCGTTGAGGTCGAGCTGTCCGGCGCTGTAGTGGTCACTTCCACCTCGTGTCTTGTCACAAAAAAGAGAGTTAGAAATAATAAGAAAGACATTCTAAAGAGTTGAGGATGAGTATGCTTGTTATTCTCTCGGGTGCCAGGAAAGTTGTTCACTTTCTCTTATTGCACATGTGTGTAGTCGTGATTTCAACCTCGTGTCTATTCATAAAAAGAGAGTTAAAAATAACAAGAAAGAACTTGTAAGGAGTTGAGGCTAAATGTCGCTCTTGATGTTATGAGTAATTAATTCCTAAAAAAAACCACACACTCCGAACAGGAGGCCGTCAGGTCTTTCTTTCTTTGTTTGGTGTTTAACGTCGTTTTCAACCACGAAGGTTATATCGCGACGGGGAAAGGGGGGAGATGGGATAGAGCCACTTGTCAATTGTTTCTTGTTCACAAAAGCACTAATCAAAAATTTGCTCCAGGGGCTTGCAACGTAGTACAATACATTACCT
The DNA here is from genome assembly GCF_037325665.1 of Littorina saxatilis. NCBI lineage: Eukaryota > Metazoa > Mollusca > Gastropoda > Littorinimorpha > Littorinidae > Littorina > Littorina saxatilis. The sequence continues at coordinate 55,889,483 of NC_090247.1, forward strand.
TACTGGGAGAATGCAAGTTTCCAGTACAAAGGACTTAACATTTCTTACATACTGCTTGACTAAAATCTTTACAAACATTGACTATATTCTATACAAGAAACACTTAACAAGGGTAAAAGGAGAAACAGAATCCGTTAGTCGCCTCTTACAACATGCTGGGGAGCATCGGGTAAATTCTTCCCCCTAACCCGCGGGGGGTGGCCGTCAGGTGAAAGATATACAAAAAGATAGAACGAAAAGGGAAAAAAAGAAAGAAAGAAAAGAAGAAAGAAAGAAAAACATAGAACAATTGAAAAAAAAGAAAGAATGGGATACACAAAAAGATAAAGTAACAAATATGAATTTGTCTTTTTGTTGTGATTTCTGCTCGTCCTGCTTTCTTTTCCCCCTCTTTTTTTCATATTATTTTTCTGACAATGTTTTTTCTCCTGAAAAATTGACCCACCACGGATCAGAGCTCCACGGAATTAATTGTACGCAAGACGGGCGCAGTGGCGGGGTGGTAAGACATCGGCCTCCTAATCGGAAGGTCGTGATCTAGCTAGCCAGTTCAAATCCCGGCCGCGGCCGCCTGGTGGAGATTTTTCCGATCTCCCAGGTCAACTTATGTGCATACCTGCTAGTAGTGCCTTATCCCCCTTCGGTGGGTTATAGAAACACGAAAACACCCAGCATTCCCCCAAAAAAATCGGCATATGCTGCCTGAATGGCGGGGTAAAAACGGTAATACACGTAAAAATCCACTCCTGCAAAAACATGAGTGAACGTGGGAGTTTCAGCCCATGAAGAAGAAGAAATCACCACCCACGGACCTAAAAGAACAGGTAAGATACAGGCCCGTGCACTCACCTGCCTTCCAACAGGCCAGTGGTGTCGATAGTGAAGGTGGCGGCCCCCGGAGTCGTGGGCGAGGCCGTAACGAAGCTGTCCGGTGTTAAATCCACCGAACCATCAAGGATCGCTGTGACGTCATCCACGTCATTGGAGAGCCACGTCACTTCCACCGTCACATCAGTGTTGTTGGGATCGGGCCTGACCACGTCAGGTCGGGTGGAGGCGCTGGTCAGATTATGATCGTTCTGACTCCACACCCCGGGCACCAGCGCAAGGAGCAGTAACAGCAACAGCCGGCTGGATACTGGCGACGAAAACGAGTTGATCATCGTTTGAAGAAAAAGAAGGAAAAAACACAGAAAGAAACCAGCAGCATTGATATAAAGTAGCTTTAATTGACAACAGGAACACTACGGGAGGATATCAATTCAAGATCACAACCGAGCAGTTCAAAATAGAAGCCTGTCAATATTATTGTAATTCAATCTGTCACCGAACTTGTTACTGCTTTTATGCTATTACAGCAAGGCCAAACAGATGTCGTTCTGTTTAAATACTCCTGCAAAGGTCAAGTCCCAAGAAACGTGTTTCCGTATTACCACCCTTTCACTCTGTACAAGCTTAATTCTTTCACATGTATTCAATAAAAAAAAATTGGTATGATCGATGGAAATCAAAAATGGTCTTTTCCTCCCAGCGCATTGTTTGGAATGGGCTCACGTCCGCCAGAGGAATATTCACATCGATTTCTGTCATGCGATCGACGTCATCTCTCTTCATAAATTATCGTGTCGGTGTTTTGCGGGCACGTTTGTCTTTACTTCTTGCAAATGCCCACAATGGCTAACATAGACTAGTTAAGTGTATATCAATGCGCAGGGAGTAGATTTCCGATGCTCATCGAGAATTGAACACTGGTAATCTGACCAATCAAAGAATATGTTACATTATAACAACAACAACAACAACAACGACAGGTGGAAGCTGGCACTGTAGGCTGGTAGATAACCAAAATCCCCCCAAAAAGTCGCAGCTCCCACAAACGGCTGCTTGACGTCAGGAGCCTCGTCTTCCTAACGAATAATACCACAAGTTGCATCAATTACATGGGATGGATCTCTGAGGAATTCCACGTATTAACCGGAATTCGTCAGGGATGTAATTTTTCACCGATGGCCTTTGTCCTTGGCCTTGACCTTTTAGCCATTAAGATACGCAGTGACCCGAATATAAAAGGATTAAAATTCCCGTCATTTCATTCAAAAACCAATTTGGAATATATTTTAAAATTGGCAATGTATGCAGACGAGGTAACAATGTACCGTAAAGATAAACACGATCTCCAACAAGTACTGTTAATAGTAAAACAGTTTTCCTGTATTTCAAATTTACATCTGAATGAAAATAAAACAGAGGCAATGTGGCTAGGATCCATGAAGAACAGTCTTGAGCAATACTGTAATATAAGAAGAAAAAAACCAGTTAAAAATTGTGGGTATAATATTTAGAAACGATATCGGTGCTTCTGACATTGAAGAGAATTGGTCAGTACGGTTTGATAGAATTGAAAGAATTGTTGGAATGTGGTCAAAACGGAATTTAAGCATTAGTGGTAAATTGTGTATAATTAAAACTTTCTTGATATCCCAGTTTGTATATGTTTTGCAGGCACTCTCTGCACCGACAAAAGTGCTTGATAGATTAAATACTATCCTTTTAAAATTTTTGTGGAAAAGGTAGTACTCAAATAGTAAAGCTTTTGAAAAGGTGAAACGAACAGTTGTATGGGTGGCCGAGTGGTAACGCACTTGCGCTCGGAAGCGAGAGGTTGCGAGTTCGACCCTGGGTCAGGGCGTTAGCAATTTTCTCCCCCCTTTCCTAACCTAGGTGGTGGGTTCAAGTGCTAGTCTTTCGGATGAGACGAAAAACCGAGGTCCCTTCGTGTACACTACATTGGGGTGTGCACGTTAAAGATCCCACGATTGACAAAAGGGTCTTTCCTGGCATAATTGTATAGGCATAGATAAAAATGTCCACCAAAATACCCGTGTGACTTGGAATAATAGGCCGTGAAAAGTAGGATATGCGCCGAAATGGCTGCGATCTGCTGGCCGATGTGAATGCGTGATGTATTGTTTGAAAAAAAATTCCATCTCACACGGCATAAATAAATTGCATAAAAAAAAAAACCAAGAAATTCCTCCGAGGTAGGAAAAACACCCCCGTTGGTCAAAGGGAAATAACCATTCTCACTGCCACCAACTGAGAAGGTTATTTCCCTTTGACCATTAATATGTCCCTCTATAAGTCCTTGTAGAATCTTAATCCACCAATAACTCCCTCACCGTGTGTTTGACTGGTCCCAATTTTTGTAAGGACCGTCTCAGGAATGTATAGAACCTGTTCACCAAGTTTGGTGACGATCGGTCCGTTCATTCTTGAGATCTATATGCGAACACAAACACACAAACACACAAACACACAAACAAACACATCGACCGAATCCTATACACACCCCTATACCGGGGGTGTAAAAATAAATAAATCCCTGCGCTTAGAACTGTACCCACGGAATACGCGCGATATAAGCCTCATATTGATGTAATAAAATAGAAATAGCGGCATTAACATGATAAATATGCATGATATGCAGACATCCTTTTTGTTATGTTGGGCAGCCAGGTTACAACAAACAGATTTTGCAAATTGGCAATTGATTCCAAGACATTATTTTGAGGTTATTGGAAGCCAGCTGTGTTGCTTTAAATCAACTGCCAAACCGAAACAGTTTATTGGTCTGACCAGAGTTAAATCAAAATTTTGGCAACAAGTTTTAAAAATATGGATTGAGAACAGATATTTATTTCCTGTTCAAAAAGAAAGTATTTTTGATCAATGTTTGTGGAATAATGCAGATATTATTTTTAGAAAGAATGTGTTGTGTTTTGATAAATGGATTGAAGCCGGTGTGAATTGTGTGCGTGATGTATGGATAGACGAAAATATTGTGTCATTTGAACATATTTGTGCCATTGTCGGATATAGTGCTACAAGGCTGTTTGACATTTTGAACTCAAAGCCATGACGTTCCCTACACAAGGCTTTGATAACGAACGGATAAGGGGCGTAACTCCTTAGTCATATTACAGTTGAAAATTCAAAGCGGGTCGGCTTCACTCAATTTCTTGGCATCAGAGGCTTGACATAAATTAGGAAAACAAATGGTTGGACCCATCATGGACCAACTAAAACGCTGTAGGGCAGAATTAATATTTTGATGGTATTTTTCAACGTTCTCAGCGTCACTGCAGGAAGTTTCGATTCATTCAAAGATGCAAAGATTTTCGTTGTTGATACAAAGGGACTTGACTCTCACTTTCTGCACGCTGAGAACGCCACTTCCTGCAGTGACGCTGAGAACGTTGAAAAATACCATAAAAATATTCATTCTGCCCTACAGCGTTTTAGTTGGTCCATGATGGGTCCAACCATTTGTTTTCCTAATTTATGTCAAGCCTCTGATGCCAAGAAATTGAGTGAAGCCGACCCGCTTTGAATTTTCAACTGTAATATGACTAAGGAGTTACGCCCCTTATCCGTTCGTTATCAAAGCCTTGTGTAGGGAACGTCATGGCTTTGAGTTCAAAATGGGCTGTTTGAGTACAACGCTTTGCACACGGCCCTCTGCGCGCGAGCACTGCGAGACAACACAGTTAAAGAAGACGCGGGTGACGAGCCTCCTGCGACCTGTTTTCAGGGCATGCTAAATAACCCTTTCCCGAAGAAATTTCGTGCGATATTAACGCAATCCAAAGCCAGTGAACCCTGCTCTGTAAAATTTTGGTCCCACAAATATAACATTTGCATTGACGAAAAGTATTGGGTCCTGAAAGCGAAGAAAGATTAAAGTTACTCCAATGGAAAATTGTACATAATATTTATCCCACAAATATTTTATTGCATAAAATGAAGTTAAAAGAAAATAGTTTATGTAGTCTTTGTAATGAAATGGATTATATTGAACACTTCTTTTGGAAATGTAGCAAAATGAAATTGTTTTGGGAAAATGTTAGAAGATGTATATTTGTTAATACGGGAGAAAATATTATATTAACAGAAAAAGATGTATTGTTTGGTTATTCTCCAGAAGTGCAAACCCCCATAAACAAAATTATTAATCATATTTTGCTCATTTCAAAAATGTGTATCAGTAAGTATAGATATGGTAGGCCTATTGATATAAATGTGAT
>NC_090247.1:55899566-55944566 GCF_037325665.1 Littorina saxatilis
ACTTAACCCCATTCGTGTGTACACGCAAGCACAAGACCCAGTGCGCACGGTCGGAAAAGATCCTGTAATCCATGTCAGAGTTCGTTGGGTTATGGAAACACGAAAATACCCAGCATGCCTACTCACCGAAAGCGGAGTGAAGCCAGTGACTATGCTCTCAGAGTATAGTGTGGGGAACCCAAATGGGCAAACGAGCTCACACGTAACCAGAAAATTCTGGAACGCTGAAGGAGAAGACGCACCCTTTCTGTAACCAGTTTTGAAAGCTGTGTGACATAACATATAGTTCTACTAGCAAAAGTAGCCCACAATTGTCAAAACTAAATGGTAGAAAAGGGGAGGATGGCAGCGGTACAAGCAACATAATACCCTAAAACATGTATACAATGTTCATAAAAGATTCGTTAAGTATTTTTTTAAGAAATGCTGTTCACAGACAGACAGACACACAGACAAACACACAGACACACAAACAGACACAGATCATGTACCTCGAGAGACAAGGGTCTCCTCCGCCCTCGTTAAAACTCTCAATCAATACTTGACTTAAAGTTGGAAACAAACATCGTTGTATTAGAATATTGTTTTTTCACCCATTTGAAACAAAGTTCTGTAAAAACTACGTCACACCTTAGGGCTTACAAAGTCATGTTTTGTGCTGCTCGCGTCAACCGAACATTGCCGCTGTTCGTTTTTGTTTCGCGCTGAACACAACGATTAATGTTTTATACGGAAAGGTAAATATATGTCCGCTTCTAGTATTTAGTTGAACTACTGCCTTTACACCTCCTGCATTCATTATATTTTCTGTAGCATTTTTGGCTTGCGTGTGTGTGTGTGTGTGTGTGTGTGTGTGTGTGTGTGGGTGTGGGTGTGGTGTGGATGTGTGTGTGGGTGTGTGTGTGGGTGTGGGTGTGTGCTTGATAGAGGAAGCTAAGTAAACCCAAAGTCTTTGTCTTCAATCAAAATAGTTAAAATAGAACAGAACTAAACTCAATTGAATTCAAAGGCGAGTGCCAATACTTCAACATCGTTATAATCGACCGGGCATTATAATATATACTTGTTATATGACCTGAATAATTAAACAAGTCGCGTAAGGCGAAAATACAACATTTAGTCAAGCTGTCGAACTCACAGAATGAAACTGAACGCAATGCAATTTTTCAGCAAGACCGTATATTCGTAGCATCGTCAGTCTACCGCTCATGGCAAAGGCAGTGAAATTGACAAGAAGAGCGGGGTAGTAGTTGCGCTGAGAAGGATAGCACGCTTTTCTGTACCACTCTTCGTTTTAACTTTCTGAGCGTGTTTTTAATCCAAACATATCATATGTATATGTTTTTGGAATCAGGAACCGACAAGGAATAAGATGAACGTGTTTTTAAATTGATTTCAACAAATTAATTTTGATCATAATTTCTATATTTTTAATTTTCAGAGCTTGTTTTTAACCCAAATATAACATATTTATATGTTTTTGGAATCAGAAAATGACGCAGATAAAGAGGAACGTAAATTTGGATCGTTTTATAAAAAAAGTAATTTTTTTACAATTTTCAGATTTTTAATGACCAAAGTCATTAATTAATTTTTAAGCCACCAAGCTGAAATGCAATACCGAAGTCCGGCCTTCGTCGAAGATTGCTTTGCCAAAATGTCAATCAATTTGATTGAAAAATGAGGGTGACAGTGCCGCCTCAACTTTTACAAAAAGCCGGATATGACGTCATCAAAGGTGTTTATTGAAAAAAAGAAAAAACGTCCGGGGATATCATTCCCAGGAACTCTCATGTAAATTTCATAAAGATCGGTCCAGTAGTTTGGTCTGAATCGCTCTACACACACACACGCACACACGCACGCACGCACGCACATACACCACGACCCTCGTTTCGATTCCCCCTCGATGTTAAAATATTTAGTCAAAACTTGACTAAATATAAAAAACAGTTACAAATTGTGGGTATAATATTTAGAAACGATATCGGTGCTTCTGACATTGAAGAGAATTGGTCAGTACGGTCACAGACACACAGACACTGACGCACACACACACACACACACACACACACACACACACACACACACACACACACACACACATACGCCACGACCCTCGTCTCGATTCCCCCTCTATGTTAATACATTTAGTCAAAACTTGACTAAATGTAAAAAACCAAAAACATTATTTCTTTGCCTGCAAGTTTAGGTTCACGTTTGCTTGTTTGTTCTCAAGACTCGTGAGTGAAATGAAGTGGGCTTGTCTGTCTGTCTGTCTGTCTGTTTGTCTGTCGGTCGACCTATTTGCCTGTCCGTCCGTCCGTCCGTCCGTCCGTCCGTCCGTCCGTCCGTCCGTCCGTCCGTCCGTCCGTCCGTCCGTCCGTCCGTCCGTCCGTCCGTCCGTCCGTCCGTCCGTGTGTCTCTCTCTCTTCTGAATGTCGGGCTGTCTGTAGGATTATCTGTCTGTCTGTTTGTTTCCGTATATCTGTATTCGTCTCTCTCTTTCTCTCTCTCTCTTCTCTCTCTCTCTCTATCTCTCTCTCTCTCTCTCTCTCTCTCTCTCTCTCTCTCTCTCTCTCTCTCTCTCTCTTTCTCTCAAGGAAAGGTATTAAAATCCCTAAAGCTGGACATAAAACTGTAACTTATCGTCGTTTCTCGCGTTTTAATAAAAATGATTTTCTCTCTGATTTAATTCACAGTCCTCTTTCTGAAGTCTATAGCTTTCAGAATCCTGATAAAGCTTTGGAGCATTGGTATAATATTTTTATTTCTATTTATGATAAACATGCACCATTAATTACGCACAGAGTTAGACATATTGAGAAACCAAAGTGGCTTGATCAAGAAACAGAAGATGCTGCAAACCACAGGGATTATTTGAAAGCAAAGGGTGATTTTGAAGGATATAAACGGCAAAGAAATAATGTAAGTTCCCTAAAAAGAACTAAAAAGAAAAACTATTTCACTGAACTAGTGTCATCTAAACAAGATTCAAAATCAATTTGGAAAGCCATTAATTTATTAACAAACAAGCGTTCTAATTCACACCCAACTGCCATGAAAAACATTTCTGCTGATAAACTTAATTTACATTTTTCTACAGTGGGAGAAAAAGTTATTCCTATTGATAGAACACAAGAAAATGATTTAAATACCTTAATAGATCATTGCAAATCAAAGAGAATAGAGGCAGAAATGCCGCTACAACACATGACTGTGTCTGAAGTTTACTTTGCACTTGTTCATCTCAAACAAACAGGAACCCGGGGTGTAGATAGAATAGACAGTAAAATATTGAAAATAGCTGCTCCTGTAATAACAGACACCTTGACATACATTTACAACTTATGCATTACCACTTCTTATTTTCCAACAGCATTTAAGCAAGCTAAGGTAATCCCTCTGTTTAAATCAGGTGATCCTTCTGATCCTTCTAATTACAGGCCTATTTCAATCCTGTCACCACTTTCAAAACCCTTGGAAAAACATATATATAAACATGCCTTAGCACATTTTGATAAAAACAATTTATTCCATCCAAAACAATCTGGTTTTCGCAAAAAGCACTCATGTCATACAGCTCTTATAAATCTAATTGATCAATGGCTAACCAACATAAATTCTAACAAATTTTCTGCAGCACTGTTTGTTGATTTTGCAAAGGCGTTCGATGTTATTGATCATTCTCTTCTCATTAGGAAATTGTCAATATATGGCATGCAATGCACCACCATTAATATTCTTAAATCTTTTCTTTTAAATAGAAAACAAATTACATTTACTAATGCATCATATTCAAATGAAAGTACTTTGAAATATGGGGTCCCACAGGGATCTGTTTTAGGCCCATTATTGTTCTCCATTTATGTCAATGATTTACCACTGTACATACATAATAACTGTGAGTTGTTTGCAGATGACACTACTATTCATTCTAGTCACCATTCCATAAATTATTTATCAAAAACTCTACAAGAAAGCATTGATGCACTCCTGAAATGGTCAGAGTTAAACCATATGTCTCTTAACCATACTAAAACAAAATTTATGCTAATAACCACAAGACAGAAACGACAAAATCTATTATCGAGCATTCCACCTCTTTATATTAAAAATCAAGTATTGGAAGAAGTGTCTCACCACAAAGTCCTTGGTGTAAAGATTGATAATAATTTATCATGGCATGATCACATTGATTACATCTGTAAGATTGCTTCCCAAAAAATATATCAGTTATCAAAAATAAAACATTTCTTGAATCTCCACTCGCGAAAGATTTTTTTTTACAATCACATCTTGTCAAATATTGATTATGCATCCACTGTGTGGGATTGTGCAAGTGCTAATGCTTTGAAACCTTTAGCCAGTCTTCACAGAAGAGCAGTTAAGCTTATTATGCTAAAAAATCACACTCCTTCAGAATCTGATTATACAAATTTGCAAGTATTACCATTTCAAAAAAGGTTAATGTATAATAAAGGTGTTATAATGCATAAAGTGATGTCAGGATATGCACCGGAGACATTACGTGATAATTTTATTTTGAACTATAACAGACTAAAAATCATCACACCGACTCCACGTATTGACCTTTTCAAATCAAGCCTTCTATATTCAGGTGCGGTCCTATGGAACTCACTTCCTATTTTTCTTAAGCATAAAACAAACACAGACAGCTTCAAAAAAAATTATATGTCGCACATAATGCAACTAAACATGTGCTGAATGGTTCAACAATTCATTTAAAATGTATGTGCATGTTAAACTAAATTATAATAATATGCAGATCTAAATTAAGATATGTTAAAAATTGACATATTTATTATTGGAAATTGTACTTAAAATGCAGCATGACAATTTTTATTTTTTTTATTTTTTTATTTTTTTTATTTTTTTTTAAATTTATATCTGTATATATATATAATGTATTATAAGTTTGATGTGATAGTTATTTGATTATATTGTTTTCTGTTCTTGTTGACCCTATATTAGGGCGAGGGCTGGATGTAAAAAAGCAATATTCTTGCTTATCTATTACCCTCGATAATAAAGATTTTGTCTTGTCTTGTCTTGTCTTGTCTCTCTCTCTCTCTCGCGCGATCTCTCTCGCGATCTCTCTCGCGATCTCTCTCTCGCGATCTCTCTCATTCGCTCCCTATCTCTCTCTCTATCTCTCTCTCTCTCTCTCTCTCTCTCTCTCTCTCTCTCTCTTTCTCTCTCTCTCTCTCTCTTTCTTTCTTTCTTTTTCACACACACACACACACACACACACACACACACACACACACACACACACACACACACACACACACACACAGTGAATCTTTCTGTCTATCTGTCTCTCCCTCTCTCTCTCTCTCTCTCTCTCTCTCTCTCTCTCTCTCTCTCTGTCTCTCTCTCTCTCCTTCTGTCTCTGTCTCTCTGTCTCTGTCTGTCTGTCTGTCTGTCTGTCTGTCTGTCTGTCTCTCTCTCTCTCTCTCTCTCTCTCTCTCTCTCTCTCTCTCTCTCTCTCTCTCTCTGACTGTCAGTCCGTCCCTATCCGGCTGTCTGTATAGGTCTACCGTGAAGCAATAAAAAAAAAACAGACGGGAAAATCGCCAATGTCCTTCTGTGGAAAATCAATTGTTTATGCCCCCACATTTATGACTTATTCCTGTAGGCTCCCTGTGGAGCATAGGGCCGCGCCCCCACATTTATACAAAGCGTTAAATGAATTGTGTCTTCCCTTTTGCCCGGTGTTGTAAATGACTGTTCTTTAGCCCGTCGGATCCGTTCAAGCCAGGTAAGAGACAAAACACTCCCCCGTCCATTCACGCTCGTATTAGGCTCAGCATCAATTTTTCAAGTGAGAAAGTCAACAGAACAGAACGAACGCAAGCTATGCTAGATACATCAAAAACGCGCCTGGTTATAAGAGGCGCGTGGACAAGATTGCAATGTTAATGCCCTGTGTGTCATTCTGTATTCGTCTCTGTTCGTTTTTCTCCCCCCCCCTCTCTCTCTCTCTCTCTCTCTCTCTCTCTCTCTCTCTCTCTCTCTCTCACTCTCTCTCTCTCATTCTCTCTTTCTCTCTCTTTCTTTCTCTCTCTCTCTCTCTCATTCTTTCTTTCTCTCTCTCACTCACTCTCTCTCTCTCTTTCTCTCTCTCAATCACCCTCTCTCTCACTCACTCTCTCTCTCATTCTCTCTCTCTCTCTTACTCTCTCTCATTCTCTCTCTCTCTCACTCTCTTACTCTCTCTCTCTCTCATTCTCTCTCACTCACTCTCTTTCTCTCTCTCATTCTCTCTCTCACTCACTCTCTCTCTCTCACTCACTCTCTCTCTCCCATTCTATCTTTCTCTCTCTCTTTCACTCTCTCACTCACTCTCCCTCACTCACTCACTCTCTCTCTCTCTCTCTCTCTTTACTACGATTCATAAAAAATAGGCAGATCTTTGTGATGAGACAGTTTATTTTGAAACCAGCTATATGACTGGAAAGGCCGTCCATTTTTCTACCATATTCAACAGACAGATAGATTTTACTTAAAGCAGTGTCTGTACAGTGGAACCTACAACACAGATGCCCCCAAAAAATCAATTCACAAAACCAAGGGTCCCGCGTTAAAATCGACCCAATAAAATCATAAAAGGTTTCGCATTTCATTAGAATGAAACAATCAAATGTGTATTCAAACAGTCAGGCTGACGAACTTTTAATATGTACCTTATAACTGATATTAAAAGTTCGTCAGTCAGCCTGACTGTTTTTGACCTTATAACTGACACACACACACACACACACACACACACACACACACACACACACACACACATGAACTCGTTTTAGCCTTTGATCATAAATGGCTATTACGGAAATCGGAGTGCATTTGGAATCATTAACTATTTTCTTTTACTATTATTCACAGGAATTTTACCAAACACTTGCCTGGGTCTAGAGAAATGGCAATTACAAAGAAAGCAGAGTGCATTTGGGATCCTCTGGGTTTTTTTAAAGCATCATCTTTACTTGGCAAAATGCTTCTGTGTAGGCCCTACCTGATGAAATGGTACCCATAAAAAATAACTGTGCAGTTGGAATCCTCTATTTTTAACGCTTCCTTTGCTCACAGACTTTTTAAAAGGCTTGTGTGGATTTCATGAAATGCCAATGACAAGTAATCTGAGAGTGAATTCGGAGTGACGTTTTTAGTTGATCTGATGCATTGGGTATTGTAAACAATCAAAGCGTTTTAGGAAATAGACAAAGGCTCCTCTGGATCTGATGAGCAAAAATCCAAAACAAGTCGCGTAAGGCGAAAATACAACATTTAGTCAAGTAGCTGTCGAACTCACAGAATGAAACTGAACGCACTGCAATTTTTAAGCAAGAGCGTATACTCGTAGCATCGTCAGTCCACCGCTTGCGGCAAAGGCAGTGAAATTGTCAAGAAGAGCGGGGTGGTAGTTGCGCTGAGAAGGATAGCACGCTTTTCTGTACCTCTCTTCGTTTTAACTTTCTGAGCGTGTTTTTAATCCAAACATATCATATCTATGTTTTTGGAATCAGGAACCGACAAGGAATAAGATGAAAGTGTTTTTAAATTGATTTGGACAATTTAATTTTGATAATAATTTTTATATTTTTAATTTTCAGAGCTTGGTTTTAATCCAAATATAACATATTTATATGTTTTTGGAATCAGGAAATGATGGAAAATAAGATGAACGTAAATTTGGATCGTTTTATAATTTATTTATTTTTTTACAATTTTCAGATTTTTAATGACCAAAGTCATTAATTAATTTTTAAGCCATCAAGCTGAAATGCAATACCGAAGTCCGGGCTTCGTCGAAGATTACTTGACCAAAATTTCAACCAATTTGGTTGAAAAATGAGAGCGTGACAGTGCCGCCTCCACTTTCACGAAAAGCCGGATATGACGTCATCAAAGACATTTATCAAAAAATTGAAAAAAACGTATGGGGATATCATACCCAGGAACTCTCATGTCAAATTTCATAAAGATCGGTCTAGTAGTTTAGCAGTCTGAATCGCTCTACACACACACACAGACACACAGACAGACAGACACACATACACCACGACCCTCGTCTCGATTCCCCCTCTACGTTAAAACATTTAGTCAAAACTTGACTAAATGTAAAAACAGAAAGACTGCTGCCGTTCCAGAATTCAGAATCAAAAAACAAGAATGGTAGGTAATTGGAACGTAACCGTGATTTACTAGTGCGTCGACCCAAGCGTGTCTACATCTTTACATTCAGTCAGTGTCGATTTAAGTTTGATATGCGGGTCTGCTAAATAACTATAACAAAACATCAGAGCGCATTTGGAATCATGTTGAAGTGTTGTTGGTATGTTCTTTGTCACAATTAAAGTTGTCACAAGTTACGAATTAATGTTGGTCTGTCACCTGGTAGGAACGAGTCGCCCTTTGGTGTATGTTTATTTCCCCGTTTTCTTCATTTTTATTTTTTTTATTTTTTTATTTTCTTCATGCTTGGACGAGATGGGTAATGGGGTATTTTAGGGGGAGGAGAAAAAACCTATTCGGCCGCTCTGAACTGAGCTGCTGTAACACACACACTCTCTCCGTTCATGCTCTCTATCTCCTACAATATTTCCATTCTCTACTACCTCACGTGTGCGGTCATGCGACCAGTCCCAACTACCGAGCTCTGCACAGGAACGTACTGCTCATGAGTTTCCGCGACATTTCGGTCGCATGTCTCTACAACTACATAGAAACAGCGGACTGTTTTGCAGGCAGCCGTTTGATTAGAGAGTATCAAGAGTCACGTGAGTCACATGACTGTGAACCATAGTCACATGACTGACGTAGAACGCGAAGCAGACGCTCAAACAGACCGAACTCGTCCAAGTATTAAACCCAGTCGAACACTACAACTAAGCCTTGCAAGATGATGTGTGGAGGAACTACAGACGCCAAGGATGCCACAGCAGAGATTCAGGCCATCTGCGAACAGGTGAGAACGATGGTTATAGCTTTAATACGCCGCGAAGAACCTCGTCAAGTCTGTTTCGTGTTTGGGTTTTTCCTCGTCTGTCTTTGTTGTTATACATGGTTTCTTCCCGTATTGTCCTAGGCCCATTGTCTTACGCTTCGTTCTGTAAATGTTCTTGTAATTTTGTTTTCCATGGCATACACTTCAAACCTCTTGACTCCACGAAACTCAAGCGTTGAGCGACGAGTTTACATCGAATACGTTGCATGCGAAATGCGTAGTAAAGTAGCCGCATACGGCCCAGCAAGTGGGAGTGACCTGCCCTACAACTTGTACAAGCTTAGAAATTGAGAAATATAATAGAAGTACTGAAACGGAACGGATTTTTACACGCCAGTGTAGTAGAAGCAACAAGCCGTAATGTTGAACTTTAGCATTGTGAATTCTTAGCTCACAATTAATCCATTGTAATATATAAGATTCGAATTTTGTAGAACCTAGCTGCTCTAAGCATAATAATTAAAATTAATAAAAAGTCATTTTAAATACCTTTGAAGCTTCTGAATGAACTGTACAGTTGGCAGGGACTTACATGGGTTTAAGAAGGAAAACATTGGCACAGCCATAGTTTTCGAAGGAAGACAGGTGCCTCGATCTGTCGATACAGCGTACACATGCAGTCATTTTCTTGTCATTTTGGTACATCGAATACTTAAATACTTGTATCAAAATTAAGTCAATAATGCAACTGGATTGTGAGCTATGAATTTACAATGCTAAAGTTCAACATTACCGCAACATGCTAGGATTACCTGCACCATGCAGTTGATTTGTCTTTGATAGTTGTCTGTGTTGAAATGATGTCATGTAATTCCATTGGTGTCGGCCGGCTGCAAATTAATTATGTCTCTGTGAATGTAACGTTTGTTCTTAGACGGAAAGCAAATGTTAGTCTTCATTTTCAAACAAAATTGTATGCATACATGAATGCTGTAATCACTTTTACAGATTGTGTTAGTATCATGACGGCATGAGACTGGTTTGAATGCAGTTTAGTATAATTATAAGAGAAAAAGAAGTTGTTTCTTGATCTTATATATCCTTGTCAGTGAATTATTTCCTCCTTGAATTTCCTCAGTATCCAGGTTTCCCAATTGCTTCGTTTCCGGCCGATTTATGTGGAGCACGTGATGCGCACACAAAATATTAGCGGTCTAGAAGTGTCGTCTGCGCAATGATCGCGGCGGCGCCCACGGCTTTCTTGACCGCCAAGGACGACCGCGCACGTTGTGATACGTCATTCGTTAGACCTCAATAATGAGTACAGTTAAGAGCTTGCTGTCAATAAAACGAGAAACAAGAAGTCATGAATATGTGAACATGAATGATAGTAATGAACAGCTTTTCTGGAGTGCATGCATGTCCCAAGCATATAGCTCCAAGTTCTCTACATCACCACGATGACTCAGTAGCGATTCCAACCCGAATAAAGTTGGAGAAAAGTTGGTTGAAAGTCTGCCATGTGATGGCACTTTTGCTTTAGGCCAAAAAAAAAAATTGTCTGTTTCTGGTAACATGGCTAAAAAAAATAGGGTCGGTAGGTCGGGATTTTTATTTTTTTTTAATTTTTTTTTTACCCCAAATGTAGACCAATAAAACTAACTTTAAAAATCGCGCAAAGAGACTGGATTCACTATACATAGAGACAAGACACTCAACACATTTACAAATCGTCAGCGGACTTTCGTTTTCACACGTTTTTGTTGTTCATTTTCTCACCCTGTCCTTTACCACAAAACAAAAAAAACAAAAATTTTGAGTTTGGAAAAAAAAAGTTTAGGGTCGGCGCCGAAATTTAGGGTAGGTCGGGTGACCAGAAACAGACAAATTTTTTTTTTTGGCCTTAGATGGCACAGATGTACACCATAATAGAATAAACAGAATGTACTTATGGCCTATGGTGTGACACCAGGTTTACACTCATTGTTTTTCAAATATTGAAAAAGCTCACGTTCAGCGTACATGTTGAGGTATTACATATGACGGAAGGGGCCATATTCCACTCAGGGCTCCCCACGAACGCCCGTCATAGAGGGTCCCGGAACCCCCACTTTTAATGTTTAGAGGGTCCATGGACCCCCTTAGCAGAGTTTTAGAGTCCCAAGAGTCCCGGGTCAAAATAAAAAACTACATTTACATATAACGCATTGTGATTGTGAATAATGTGATATGAACTGGGGGGGTTTTATTACCAGAATATTCGAGGACACTTCCAACTAAACCAAGTCAAATGCAACACACACAAACACTTTTGTTTTCGTTTGCGCGCGCTTTGACTTGGCCGACGACTAAAGTCTGAAAAGAGTATACGGACGCACGACAGAGGAAATTTGAGTGCGTCCAGGGACCCGCTCTTTGTAGGTTTAGTGCGTCCCGGGACCCTCTCTTTGTAGGTTTAGTGCGTCCCGGGACCCGCTCTTTGTAGGTTAAGTGCGTCCCGGGACCCTCTCTTTGTAGGTTTAGTGCGTCCCGGGACCCGCTCTTTGTAGGTTAAGTGCGTCCCGGGACCCTCTCTTTGTAGGTTTAGTGCGTCCCGGGACCCTCTCTTTGTAGGTTAAGTGCGTCCCGGGACCCTCTCTTTGTAGGTTTAGTGCGTCCCGGGACCCTCTCTTTGTAGGTTAAGTGCGTCCAGGGACCCGCTCTTTGTAGGTTTAGTGCGTCCCGGGACCCTCTCTTTGTAGGTTTAGTGCGTCCCGGGACCCGCTCTTTGTAGGTTAAGTGCGTCCCGGGACCCTCTCTTTGTAGGTTTAGTGCGTCCCGGGACCCGCTCTTTGTAGGTTAAGTGCGTCCCGGGACCCGCTCTTTGTAGGTTAAGTGCGTCCCGGGACCCTCTCTTTGTAGGTTTAGTGCGTCCCGGGACCCGCTCTTTGTAGGTTAAGTGCGTCCCGGGACCCTCTCTTTGTAGGTTTAGTGCGTCCCGGGACCCTCTCTTTGTAGGTTAAGTGCGTCCAGGGACCCGCTCTTTGTAGGTTTAGTGCGTTCCTGGGCCCGCTCTTTGTAGGGTTAGTGTGTCCCTGGACCCTCTCTTTGTAGGTTAAGTGCGTCCCGGGACCCCCTCTTTGTAGGTTAAGTGCGTCCCGGGACCCTCTCTTTGTAGGTTAAGTGCGTCCCGGGACCCCCTCCATGAATTTCTAGTACGTGATTTCGGCTTCTAGTGCGTATAGGACGCAGGGACACGCTCTATGGGAAGTCCTGCCACTGTATTGATTAATTAGTACTCATAGTTGTTTTTATTTTTGTGTCTACTTGCAGATCCGTGAAGACTTGGAAGGCAAGGCTGGAAAGAAGTTCAGCAGCTACAAGGCTAAACAGTACAAGTCGCAGGTAGTTGCTGGGACCAACTTCTTTGTCAAGGTAAGCATTGCTGCAGCCTCCTTTTCACTGGAACCCTCCTTTTAAAACCTCAAAAAAATCAGAGAAAATCAGGTCTTAAAAAGGATAGAACAAAGGAAAATTAACAATTGCAGAGATAATGAACAGAAATTCTGACAAATCAAGATCTTAAAAGGGGGAAGTCTTAAATTGGAGAATCTTACATTTTCAGACTATGGCAGAGGAAATAAAGCCAGTTAATAACTGGAGAAAAAAAGACGTGGAAACAGCACCAACTCAGATCAGGCAGTGTTAGGAAAAGATTGTTTGTGTCGTATGCTAAGCTTAGGATCATGAACATTTTTATCAAATTACATTTTTTGTTAATTATTTTGTGACATGTTAAAATTGAGCACAATATTGGGTGTTTTAGTAAAGAAAAACGAAGTTGAAAATCTGAAGGTCCAAGATCTTGATTTTTTCGGTTCATTAACCTTCAGGAGATACAAACCGAAACAAGGGAGGAAACTCAGTCACAGTTCGCCTGCATTTGACAGGATAACACATACTGTAGTTGTCTACCCTGTGTCCCCAAAAGTAACAGCTAGCAAGTAGAAGGGAGACTAATTTTGTTCAACTTGTGTGGGGTTGATGGAAAAGGTATTAATATGCTCTGTTTGGACTTTATGGGAGGAAATGTGTCCACAACAGAAAAAAACATTTAAGTAATATATTCTTGAATTTGTCAGTGTTCTTCTCACATGTAGGATATGCGCCGAAATGGCTGCGATCTGCTGGCCGATGTGAATGCGTGATGTATTGTGTAAAAAAAAAAAAATTCAATCTCACACGGCATAAATAAATCCCTGCGCCTTGAATATGTGCGCGATATAAATTGCATAAACAAATTTTAAAATCCCTGCGCTTAGAACTGTACCCACGGAATACGCGCGATATAAGCCTCATATTGATTGATTGATTGATGATGAAAGTTTTGCTTCTGTGACTTTTCAGATCGAGGTGGACCCTGACGAGCACATTCATGCAAGGATATTCCGCCCTCTGCCAGGAGGTGGCGATGTCCAGTTACACAGTTTTCAAGCTGGAAAGAAAGCGGACGAAGAAATTGCTTATTTCTGAGATTTTAAAAGATTCCAGTTGTAACAAAATGTCACTATTTTTCTGCTTGTGTGGGATTTTGTGGGAGAGGCTGTCTTGCTTTATTTGTTGATGGTGTGAATGAGATTGTTGGCTTGGTGCTGATCTTCTGTGTTTGCTTCAAACATTGCATTTATCTTTCACCTGTTTCTTTCACACATTTGTCAGTAATTATAAATAGGAGCCCGCAAGTCCCCCCCCGCGGGTTAGGGGGAAGAATTTACCCGATGCTCCCCAGCATGTCGTAAGAGGCGACTAACGGATTCTGTTTCTCCTTTTACCCTTGTTAAGTGTTACTTGTATAGAATATAGTCAATGTTTGTAAAGATTTTAGTCAAGCAGTATGTAAGAAATGTTAAGTCCTTTGTACTGGAAACTTGCATTCTCCCAGTAAGGTCATATATTGTACTACGTTGCAAGCCCCTGGAGCAATTTTTTGATTAGTGCTTTTGTGAACAAGAAACAATTGACAAGTGGCTCTATCCCATCTTCCCCCTTTCCCCGTCGGGATATAATCTTGAACGGTTGAAAACGACGTTAAACACCAAATAAAGAAAGAAAGCCCGTAAGTCCAGGGTTATGTTAAATCTTCAACATGGTAAAAGCGAATACTTTTATGGTTATATTTATGGAATGTTTAATTATTGAAACCACAAATCATTAATTAGTTTGTGGACTTATTGGTCCACAAAGTGGATGCATGACTCGTGGTTGAGACAAGTAATAATGAACAATAAAGACTTATTGTTTGGATTCATGCAGTGTACCACAGATGACACTTTTAGGCATGGTTATAGATGCAATGAAGATATGATTCAGTATATTTATTTTTTCATGTACACTTACCTGTTGAAAATGCTGTGAAAAAATGTTCTTGTGTTATTGTCAGCTATTGTTCTGCATGTCCAAAAGTAAATGTCAAAATTGTTTTGAGAATGGCAAAGATAAATAATATACAAGACCAGATATTGATAGTTGTAATTATGCATTCTTAAATTTGGTTCCCTTTGTTTTCTCTTCTTTTTTTTTTCTTTTTTTTTGAGAGTGAGTGAACATTTCAGTAATCGTGCACTATATGGCAGATGTGGTGAAGATTAAGAATGATTTGTCCTTTTACCATTTTTGTTGAGGTCAACTTAATTAGCTTGTATCATTTCCAACACAAATTGTGTGACAATGATGGAGAATCTCAACTTCAAATCTACAAATATCTGGAGTTATTGCCTTTCAATTAAAAAAATATGATTACATATGCTTAGTCATGTGTGTGTGCACGAATGCATGCGTGGGTGGCTGTGTGTACGTCCAAAGGTTTACACACATGCTTTAGAACACTCTTTTACCCTTTCACAAAATCTTTTATTGATTTTGTTGAGTTATCCCACATATGCTAAAAACGTTAGCACATAAAAATAAGTCAACTACTATGTATTCTTCCATATTTTATAAAATCATGCCAAACCCAGCAAAGATCATTGCAGTTTCAGTACTCCAACTGTATTATTATAGTTTACAAAAAAATCATTTTTGAGAGTAACAAAAACTCTGTTAAATGCTTGAACAGTCTAAAAATCAGGAAAAGAATTGGAGAGTGACAGATTAAAAAAGGCGGAAAAGCCACATATTCTTCAGGCCTAAAGGGTGTATACTATCGGTCTCATAAAATTAAGAAATACTACAGATTTCAGGGGTATTGCAATGTATTATGCATGATATTCAACAGCAGTAACTTCTTCTTCTGCGTTCGTGGGCTGAAACTCCCTCGTACACGTGTTTTCGCACGTGTTGATTTTTACGTGTATGACCGTTTTTAACCCCGCCATTTAAGCAGCCGTACGCCGCATTCGGTGGAAGCGTACTGGGTATTTTCGTGTTCCTATAATTAACCCACTGAACTCTGACATGGATTACAGGATCTTTTCCGTGCGCACTTGATCTCTTGCTTGCGTGTACACACGAAGGGAGATAAGGCACTAGCAGGTCTGCACATAAGTTGACCTGGGAGATCGAAAACATCTCCACCTCAACACACCAGGCGTGGTTGGGATTCGAACCAACAGCAGCAACAAAAATACAACCTTCCTGCACACTCATTGGCCTGGCATTCACATGATTATAATATATATGGAGCACATTGTTCATTTGGTGCACAAGGTTTCCACTGCGATGTTTGACTGATTGTTGGATTATTACTGAAATGGAATCAACAATCCTGTGCGTACACATTTCTGCATTGGGAGGTTTCGAGTTTACCTCGGAAAACTTGAGTCGGCTGCTCACTGGTATATGGTGTATCCTGAGTTATGGGCCTTTATCATAAAAACGCAGCAGAGAATAGAGATCATCATTTTACAGAGCAGAAAATAGTCATCCGTTTTACCCATGTACATAAACGTTAAACGCATTCACAGACGCGAACACATACACCCATGCACCAACATACACACACACAAACGCGCGCGTGCATGCACTCACACATTTTGTGAAATGTTTTATATAGCAATGACAAATTGTCAAGTCCTTTATGAGCCTGATAATGCCTTCTTGTAATTGGCCCATACACATTAGTATCGCTATTCACACAATGTAGTTACATGTCAACAAATTGTATCCATCTGATCTGCAATGTTAATAGGCCTATTCTTACAATTTGATCCACAAAACCGCTATCCACTGACGGTTTAAGGGTTGATATGTACTGCTCACAACAACACTAATGGTAATACCTGCTGCCAAGTTCTAAAAGTATTAAAACTCAATACATTTACAAAAAACAAACAAAACCCGAAAGCGCGACTGTGTGTTTATCACATTTATCACCTGACGAGTAACATTTACAGTCGAACCTGTCAAAAACAACCACCCAGTTAGGGACAGACTAAAAGTGTTCGTTATAGACATGTGGTCGCTCTGAAAAAGATTTTGTTGTGGTCGTTGTGGGCTGGTGGACTCCCCAAAACCATGAGCTCTGTACCCCTGCCTCAGTCTTGGTAGCCCCTCCCTCTCATACACTAAGTCCAGTCCTGTGTCTCACCAGAGACCATATACACACACACAAATCTGACTAAAACCATCTAGATCAGTCCTCAAGAGCAGCGCAGTTGAGCAGCGTTCTGCTTGAGTGCTGACACAGCGACAAAGCCTGCACCCAGCCCGCTGCCATCTTTCACCAGGATCAGTTTCACCTGTGTAACAATTAGTACACGAATTAATTAACATATTGAAAAAATAAAATGCACACATACTGTCATGTACATTGCATGCACACAGACACACACATGCTCGCGCATACACACACACACACACACACACAAGTCCTACCCCCTACCCATCACCTATTCCCCACCATCCCCCCCTCCATTACCCCCCCTACCTCCACCACCACTCCCCCCCTACCTCAACATGACACCTTCCAATGAACACAAAATAAATAAACACGTCAGAAATAGCAATGCAATAAAACAGAGAACAAATGATTTACCCTTGATTTAGGGCAGAAGGTGTTGAGAATGTCCATCATACATGAGTGGAACTTGGGGTGGTTTTCATACAGCGACCCATCTATGGCCACCGTCACGTCTGGCAGCTGTGTTCTGTTGACCAGGGCAGCGATAGCTGGACACAACAACGACTGACCAGTATAGGAAATGACATTGACAATTCTTCATTAAATTTAACGAGGTAACTAGCTAGAATAAGCAGTGGTGTGCTATTTTACATCTGGCCCTCACTCAAAAGAGGGACTGATCTACTCTGACTAAAGAATAAACAGACGAAAAAAACCAACTTGTAAGTGTTTACAGATAAACTGGAGTAAGAAACTATATATTATAAATGTACATAAAATAAATGCATTGCATAAGTGTTAAAGAGCAGATTACACGGACAAAACTGAGCTGAAAAAACACCATGAGGAAAGACGGATAGAGAAAGACAGAAATTGATTGATTGATCTTTAACATATAAGAATAGTGTTTTTTTGGACCAAGCCTAGTTTTGCAAACTGTCATTAATAAATCTTATATACAAAACGAGTCTCTCTCTCTCTCTCTCTCTCTCTCTCTTTCTCTCTCTTTCTCTCTCTCTCTCTCTCTCTCTCTCTCTCTCTCTCTCTCTCTCTCTCTCTCTCTCTCTCTCTCTCTCTGGACAATACGCTTCAATCCTACATACCTTTTTTAAGAAACTTCAACGTTTCTTTAGTACGAGTTCTTTACAACTCTCCACTATTTCAACATGTAGGCATGTGTGTGACCTATTAGGTCTGTATTACTGTTAGTGCATGTGCAGTGGCATGTATAGAATGAGAATCTCCTTCCTTTTGGAGAAAAAAAACTCCCTTTCAGACTCTGTGGGTGTTCGTATATATATAATATATTTTAAAAAAATGGACACATTGAATTGATTTGAAGCTGTAAGCAACACTCCTCGTGTGTAAATCAATTTCCCTTGATCTCTTACATCTAAAAACTAATAACATCTAGATTTTGGATCGAATTTCGGCCATTTGAGAAATGTGTCATTAAAAAAAAAATTACCTGCAGCAACGATGTAGGCCGCGCGTCTGCTAATCATGGCAGCCACCTCCCTGATAATGGCAACGTCATCTTCTGTGGCCTCCGATGACGTCATCTGCAGCTGTTTCAGCGCCTCCCGTGTGTGCATAGTACTCATTGACTCGTCCCTGAAACAGCCAGGGACGATTTGTATTTTGACAGTTTTGAGTGTCTGGTTCAAACTTTCATTGGGGGGGGGGGGGGGGGAGAGGGTGGCGTTGGGGGAGGGGTAGTGTTGAGTAGTGTTTGTCAGGGTAGGTAGTGGTGGTGGTGCTGAGAAAAAGAAAGAGAGAGAGAGAGAGCGTGCGTGCGTACGTGCGTGTGTGTGTGTGTGTGTGTGTGTGTGTGTGTGTGTGTGTGTGTGTGTGTGTGTGTGTGTGTGTACATTTTGAATTTGTCTGAATACTGATTACAACAAAGAGCTCAAACAACACAAGGGAACTGGTTGGTTGGTTGTTGGTTTTTCATGTCCAATTAACCTTTTTGGTCAATCGGGCCCGACTCAATTTTGTTGCCCTTCTAATTTAACATGGTGGTATCAGTGTTTCAAACCATTTTCACATAGGTTTATCACAGCAGTAAAGTGAAGA
The DNA here is from genome assembly GCF_037325665.1 of Littorina saxatilis. NCBI lineage: Eukaryota > Metazoa > Mollusca > Gastropoda > Littorinimorpha > Littorinidae > Littorina > Littorina saxatilis. The sequence continues at coordinate 55,918,214 of NC_090247.1, forward strand.
AGATTCTAAATTTAAAATAACTTACATAAAAAAGCTCATATTGTGTCACACTTTTAACTTCAAATCTTGTTTTTTAAAAATCTTGGTCTTTTTTTTAAGTTTACAGAAATCTTGTCCGGGGCCTCCCATCAACTCAAAAACTGACCGCTCCATTTCTGTGACGTGTGAGGTGGTCAGCGACCAAGTCTCGGACAGGGACTGGGGAAGGTTGCCATCGAACAGTGCCCCCTCCTGCGTCAGTCTGACCAGCACCAAGCGAACCAGTTCGCCCAGGTACAGACCGCTGAACGACTTCTCAAACCTGAAATGAATTGATCGAAAGAACATCAATTATCATTAAAAAAAAAAAAAAATTAAATACTGCAAGGGCGGGTCTGGTGGTTCAGTTGGTATAGCACTTGACTTGTGACCTGCGGGGTCACAGATTCAAATCCGGGCCGGGACGGACAAGGGTAAACTTTTTGTGCAGACAAAATCCATGTTCTGCCCCCGTGTAATTACTGTGTGAACTATATATGCAGACTCGGAAACAATATCCATGTCCCGACCTCGTGTCAGCTCTATGGCGCATAAAAGACCTAGGGTCAGTGCAGGTGACTGATTACACATAAACATGCACACAGCTATAGGTAGCACGACTCTTGTTGCTGCTAGCTTTCCACTTGGAGGAAGCCGAACCCGAATTTACCAGCGATAAGACAATAAAGAGTAGTTTCATTTTAGTCATTAGTTCCTTAGTTCCTTTTGGTCAGTTGATTTTTACGACAGTATATCGTCTGTTCGAAATTCTTTTTCTTTACCTCTATATTATAACATTTGCTAAAGGAATACCTTCAGGTCAAGACGTCCACTTTGCATTTGTTTATGTCAAGCCAACTGTAAAAGGTGAGTCCATATTTCGTTGTTTTTGTTTTGTGTTTTAATCAAAGTCAAGAAAACGTTTATTCCAAAGTAAAACACACCGCTGCATACGATATTAAAATGTTCAGTCAATTTGTCGGCCTCAAACTAAAAGACCGAAACTGAGAGTACTGTTTGATTGGTTTGATGGTTGTTTGGTTGGCTGGTTGCTTCCTAATCCTTGTTTAGTTTTTGCTAGGGAGACCCAAATCCGCACATTTTAAGACAGCTTTTAGTATGGCAGAATGGTATTTACCATCACATCATTGTATGGCATTTACCTTTAAATAAAAGTCGCTCCCTTTCAATGACTGTCAACTTACGTGTAAGACCCCACATGATTGGAGCTGTTGTCCACTTCTTTTTCATACTGTGTCCGATAGAAGTCCAGGCATCCGTTATCCCCGGCACATCCCCACTCCACAACCACCACCACCTGTCAACATTAAATTTAAACAAAAAAATCAATGACCGTGACAACGCTTGTGAATTTTCTCAGGTGCTTATCGGGTGAGGGTGAGGGTGATCATTACTCTTACAATGATACTTGCGATAAAAGGACACCATATAAACTGAGAAAGGGGACAACATTAAAAAATAAAAAATAAATTCCTTTTTTTTTCTGGCTCATCATCTTTTATTTTCTTCAAAGATGTTTTTATTCAGGCAATTGTTCAATTTTTCATGCAATGCATAGGAGCCAGATGGTACTAGAGTGCATATGACGGATAAAAACATATTCAATACAACATACAATCAATTATAATAAGTGCTGTTCTACAAGGATAAAATATGAAGCCCACTTCAGCCTAAATTTTCCATAATTCAATTCTGTACAGTGGATATGTTTATCGATCTTGTATGTGTAGGCCAGTTCCTTTAAAAAAAAAGTTCAATGTTGGCTTTACTTTATTTATTCTACATTTGTAAACAAAACATTTGCCGGCTTGCAATAAAATACAATCAAAACCTTCATCAGACAACATTAAATTGGTTCAGCGCAGCGTAATAGATTGAAGGCATGTCAAAATCCAACACCCAGTGAGGCTCACCATCTCTGACCAGGCTTTTGAATGGGATGAGACCATCCCGGCCTCCGCTTGGTCACATTCCAAAATCCAATAGCCTGAGCGGTCTCTGTGTACATTGGGAATTTATTGACGAATTCATTTCGTAAAGGTTTCAAGTGTCTTTTTCAGGAATTAATTCCTTTAAAACAAATTCCTACTCATTACAGCAAGCAGTCAGGGTGTTGTTTTTTTGCAGGTGGCTAAGTGGAATGAATGGTCTTGTTCCATTCAAAAGGCCGATTATATCCGAGATGGTGAGCCGAACTGTTTTCACGGGAAGAAGTGTACCTTTAATTATTGGTTCAAATCTCACCTCTTTGGGGTCCTTCGTGTCACCTGTCCACCTCTCTATATTTTCCACATGGTCCACAAAGGCAGCGTTAGAACCCGTGCCTTGATTAAAAAAAACCACCAATTAACACGTTGGAGAATTAGATGTAAGCAATGCATGCCTAGCCCCTCCCCCTCCATCGCCCATTTGTTCTTTGTAGGTATGAAACTGTTGGGGAATGAAAGGCAGTAATCATAAACACTCACACGTGCGCGCGCGTGCGCACACACACACACACACACACACACACACACACACACACACACACACACACACACACACACACACAAAACGTCAAAAACACCCACGCATAGTAATGTTATCTCTCTTGCTAACCTTCAAAAAACAAAATGTTCTGATTATCAACGTGTGATAAATATTTACCCAGTATAACTCCGATGCGGGCCTTCTTGTCAATGTAGTTACCGGCCAGTAGTGTGCTGGTTGTGTCATTCATCACTGCCACCACATCCACCTTATCAGCCTGCAACAGTCAATATCACCCTGTGTCAGTCAATATCACCCTGCAACAGTCAATATCACCCTGCATGTTATCACCCGGCGGCATGCAGTATCACGTACACCCTGCATGTTATCAGCCTGCAACAGTCAATATCACCCTGCATGTAATCACCCAGCAACAGTCAATATCACCCTGCATGTTATCACCCTGCGACAGTCAATTTCACCCTGCATGTTATTACCCTGCAACAGTCAATATCACCCTGCATGTTATCACCCTGCGACAGTCAATATCACCCTGCATGTTATCACCCTGCAACAGTCAATATCACCCTATATGTTATCACCCTGCATGTTATCACCCTGCAACAGTCAATATCACCCTGCATGTTATCACCCTGCAACAGTCAATATCACCCTGCATGTTATCACTCTGCAACAGTAAATATCACCCTGTATGTTATCACTCTGCAACAGTCAATATCATCCTGCATGTTATCACCCTGCAACAGTCAATATCACCCTGCATGTTATCACCCTGCAACAGTCAATATCACCCTGCATGTTATCACCCTGCAACAGTCAATATCACCCTGCATGTTATCACCCTGCAACAGTCAATATCACCCTGCATGTTATCTGCCTGCAACAGTCAATATCACCCTGCATGTTATCAACCTGCAACAGTCAATATCACCCTGCATGTTACCACCCTGCAACAGTAAATATCACCCTGCGTGTTAATAATCCTGCAACAGTCAATATCACCCTGCATGTTATCTCCATGCGACAGTCAATATCACCCTGCATGTTACCACCCTGCACCAGTCAATATCACCCTGCAACATGAAATATCACCCAGTATATGTTATCACCCTGCGACAGTCAATATCCCCTTGCGACATGCAATATCATACTGCAACATGCAATATCACCCTGCAAATTACAATTCTTTACAGTAGGATACGTAGAGAGATTGGAAATGATACCAAAGGGAAAGTTAGCGCCTTCTGTTAATTTTATCTAACAGTCCTGTGCCGCGAAATCTCTAGGACTCTGACCATAGGTAGATTTCATCGCCCCCGTGCATAGTAAATGTACACAAAATGTGTCCTCAACTCTTATTTGCTATTGTTGCACATGTAAGAAATCGACAAACAGTAACACAAACTCATTCACTCCGTCACACATTCACACACACAGTAAGCATAGGTGACACGGTGCAAGAGTGGGAGACACTAGATCTAGATCTGTCTGTCTGTAGCCTACTTACGGGGACACGCCTGCCGAGATCGACACTGCGCTAGCGGCTTTCGACAGCGCTTCCTCACGCACACACTGGAAACACGCTGTGCAACCAACCTGTAGTATAAGAAATCTCCTTTGGTATCTTCTTTATTTATTTTTGTGGAGCTAGGAAACCGAACAATGAGAAATCGTCTTCCCCGAATCGGCGAACTGCAGCTCGGTGAGTTGAACTGTATCTATACCACAATCCTTCACGCGATCTGACCTAACCTTGACCCCTGACCTGGTCTACATACCACACACGACACAAACCAGTCACCTGTTTTTACCCCCCCCCCCCCCCAAAAAAAAAAACCCACAAAAAAACACCCACCCATTTTCTTTGGATACACACTTTAACTGCATACGTGCCGACGAAATGTTGATCATTGCTTCAATACTTTGAAGCTGTTGCTTGGATAATAACCAGGTAAAATGAGTATTTCGGTGTTTAGTCAAATGTTAAAGTTTCTACCACAGACATACACACGCACGCACAGACAGACAAAGTTACGATCGCATAGGCTACACTTACGTGAGCCAAAAAATGAGTTCTAGTACAGTGGAACCCTCCTTTTAAGACCTCCAAACATCTGAGAAAATCAGGTCTTTAAAAGGAATGGAGGTAAATTGACCGAGGTTATGAACAGAAAAAGCAAGGTCTTCAAATAAAAGTCTCAAATCAAAAGGTCTTAAAAGGGGGTTCCGCTGTATCTCCAACTGACCAGTCCACGCCTTTGCAGCGCTTGTTCCAGCAGTTTGACCGGGTCCTCCCCCACCCCATCTGGACACTTGAAACTCTTGGTCCAAGTCACCAGTCGTGAGCTGTTCAACGCTACCTGAGTCGACGGGAAGGAGAAAGTAAACCCTGAAAATAAACAAGTTTCACCCTGCAACATTCAGTATCACCCTACTACTTCCAATATCACCCTGCAACATGGTAAAATATTCTGAAAGTTTCAAAGCAATCCACCAAGTCATTGCTAAAGTGCAGCCTTCATGTGATGATACCCCTAAAAATGATGCAAAAAGTCCCGTTTTTTACCGCTCTTACGATTGACACCTGCATCAGTAGGAATAGCAATGCACACGAAATACGCAAGGTAGCTAAACAAAACAATCTGTTCAGGGTAGATAATTGGTTTGGTTTTCCTTTCGAATGTCAAAGTTGCAAAGTTTTGCCTATTGTGATTTTTTTGTCGATTTATCATTCCGATTCGGCCCTTCCATTTTTGTCTGGTCGATTTTGAGGGTACCCTTACTTGAGCGACGGTCACGTGATCCCTGTAAAAGAAATATTTAATCCAAAAAGTGATCCTGAAGGTTTACCCGAACGGCCTTAACTGGCATATAAAGTTTTAATGAAATGACACGGCAATTAATGCTTAAATGTGGGTTTGAATCTGTTGCAATAATTTTTTGGCCAAGTTTAGTTGAAGGCGCACAATGTTACCGACCTACCTTTTGCCTTTCCATCTTGATTTTTTTAATTTCTTTTATTTATATATTTATTCATTTCTAAGGCCCCTTACTGGCGTGTTTGTAATGTGAGAAATGACACATCTCAATAATATAAGATGTTTGGTTGGTTGCTCACAGACCAAATGTCTTGTTGCTCCGAGGGGAGCACAGTCATTGTCTTCTCTTTTATCTGTATGGTTGCAAATGTTCGTGTATACATACGTCTGCAGAATCACTCACCAAGTGGTAAAGCCTCCTTTCTGTTGTCGATGTCGTGTTTTTCAAAGAAGTCCATTATTTTGTTTGCAATGAAGTCGAAAACCTGTGCAAATAAAGAACACGTAACATGTGAAGGAGCGCACACAACATTGCATGAACACACACACACACACACACACACACACACACACACACACACACACACACACACACACACACACACACACACACACACCACGCAAAGAAGCAGGTAGGTCACCAGCACATACGTGAAAGCCAAGAAAGAAAGGGGTTAAGATTATGAACAAAAAGAAAGAAAAACAAGTAATAAACAAGTAATTGTAATTGATGGTGACTTAAGGGCGTAACTAACAGTTGTTCATCTTCTACTTATAAATAGACATACTTCTAATTTTAAATCGACACATCTTCCACTGATAAATCGAAGATAATCGGACGGATACAACCCAGATGTGACAACTGAATGGTGAATCCCGATGTTGACATTTTGTTTTACCCTTTTCAACTCTGTGTTCACGATTTCTTTTCAATTGAACCAACACCACGTATGTCATGGGAACGCATGGTAAAGACTCCATGCGGCTTCAAGGGATGAAAGAGTCTGAGTGGCAAGAGTTCGATATATATATGTACACTGACTCCATGGATAACGATTTTGAAACTCGGTTCGACATGTAACGTGTCTAGTTTGACTCAAACCTGCAGAACTATTCCCTTGTCTCCGTAAGCGTTAAAACGCCTTTCTCGGAAAATGTCAAATTTATTCCTCAATTTCAAGGAGTGTGTTTAGGTTGGGTTTACATAAAAGAGCGTACATGACAACCTTGCTCCCCCCCCCCCTCCCCCCGAAAATATTAACTATTGTTTTGTGTAACGCTGTATAATTTGTGGATGCAATCAAGTTACTAACCGAAACCCAACCCACGAAGGACCTGTGTACTAAGATGTCACGTTGACATGGAAACAGATGCAATCATTGACGATGCTGTCATATCATTAATACTGTTGGGCCTACATGTATAATCAATAACTTGTTTTTGACAGCTGCTCTGTGCAAATTCGTAAGGTCCTCCAAGGCAGTGTTAATTGTTGTTGTTGTTTTGTGTGGTTTTGTTTTGGTCTTTGTTTTGTGTGTGTGTGTGTGTGTGTGTGTGTGTGTGTGTGTGTGTGTGTGTGTGTGTGTGTCTTTGTTTCTGTCTAAGTTCGTTTCATTCTTGTCTTTTCTGTTTGCTCGCATTTATTTTGCCTTGTTTGTGGGTTTCTTTCCTTGTTTGTTTGTTTGTTCGTTCCTGATTTGCTTGACCAGATCCTGTTAGTGTTTGTTTAATTTGTCAACACATTACAGACAAATTCCTTCGTCTATTTAAAGATTTTCCAGGTTCTCGTAAGTTAGAGCGATTTTAAGGGTGTGAAGCTTCTGAAGTGTCCGTCTGAAGATGTTAGTCTCTTTGTTAGTCCTATGTTGACAACTCTTTGACAAGCGCTTAGAACTGTACCCACGGAATACGCGCTATATAAGCTTCATTTTGATTGATTTTTTGATTGATTGAAGCTTGAAGCTATGGAGTTATTAGAAGTAGGACTTTCATGCATGACCGAATCACCGTATATCCGTCCAGCTTTTAAATTTGTTTGTTTGTTTAACGCCCAGCCGACCACGAAGGGCCATATCAGGGCGGTGCTGCTTTGACATTTAACGTGCGCCACACACAAGACAGAAGTCGCAGTACAGGCTTCATGTCTCACCCAGTCACATTATTCTGACACCGGACCAACCAGTCCTAGCACTAACCCCATAATGCCAGACGCCAGGCGGAGCAGCCACTCGATTGCCAATTTTAAAGTCTTAGGTATGACCCGGCCGGGGTTCGAACCCACGACCTCCCGATCACGGGGCGGACGCCTTACCACTAGGCCAACCGTGCCGGAGCTTTTAAATGGAATGAGAGCATTATTCGTCTGTACACAAGCATTCTTTGACACGGTCCGGACTATGGGATTGTATTTCAGCTTGGAAATCTTAAAAATAATTTACTAATGGGTTGAATATACTAAATCGGTGCTTGAATATAAAATTATAATAACAGATATTAAAAAAAGGGCGCATTGTGTTTTTTTCATTATTTCCTAAATTCAAAAAAGTATAATACATGATTGTGCTGTGTTTAAATTGAAAATGTGCTAAGATATAAAGGACATCCGATTATGCAAATTAGGTACACTGTTGGCTTCCGTCACCAAGACCACTGAATCAGCACTGTCTCGGTGGAAGGGTTTCGACCAGCCCAGGACTTACTCATCTCGGAGATGTATCACCCAGCGTGTTCAACTTCAATCTTTTTGAGTTTGAACGACAGATTGACTAAATGATTAATTTTGCTTCACGCGACTTACCTTTCCTTGATTTTGGAACGTAAATAGTCTTTCTGTTAAGAATTTGGTTAAGCTCAATATGGCAATTTCTGTGACTAGCTAACAAGTGCTCACCCCTTTGGTAGGCCCACACAAGACATCAGAGGGAATGGTGTAGTTATCCATGGTTGTCTCAGCAACTCCTTTCTTCAATCGGATCAGCACGACCCGAAAGTTGGTCCCACCTAGGTCAAGACCGAGATAGTCTCCGCTTTCTGTGGACCGAGACAAACATACATACACATAATGTTTGACACTGACAACTATGAATATGGGGTTTGGGCGTACCTCGCCATCATTGATAGACAGTGAAAAGCCTATATTCATTACCTCATTTCCAGACCAAATTTGGTTTCTCTCATACTCTCTCACTCTGTGTGTTTGTGTGTGTGTGTGTCTCTCTCTCTCTCTCTCACTCTCTCTTTCTCTCTCTCTCTCCGTACACACCCACTGAATGTTACATCCATTTACTCAAAATAATTTCTCTCACTCTCCTACCCCCTCCTACCTCCACCTCCTACCTCCACCCCCCCACCCCACCCCCCCCCCCCCCCCCCCCGCACTAAATATTAGTTATTACATCAATTTACTCTCATTTCTCTCTCTCTCACACTCCTTTTCTCGCCCCACCCTCCACCACCACCACCACCATTCGCACATACCAGTTCCATCCATAAGACAGCGAACATGTGTGTTGTCCATCAAAAGATCCGATTGTTTTCGTTTTCCCTCGTCCGTTCCGTTGGCCAGGTCCATTTGGGAGGTGAAGACTTTCATGATTTTGGCCACATCGTCGGCGTTCAGTACCAGATCTTTCAACACTTTTACAACCTGTGAGAAAACATGGTGGATGTTTGATTAATAGAATTGTGTTGTCCGTCAATGGTTAGGTCGAATACTAGTTGTAAAAAAAATATTGGTTAAAAATCGATGCCAAGCATTTTAACTGCAATGGTCGCACTAACTATTACATCAATTTACTCGATTTTGTTTTAAATGTGAGAAATATAACTTTGGAGAAATAGTGACAGACAAACTGTTTGGGACAGCGATCATCAAAGTGATAGTGGGGCTCGTATGTTGCAGACGCACTAATAAATCATTCACATCTTGCAACAAACATCATACTTTGTGATATTGTTCCATATGACAGTTGGCGTCCATTTTAGCACAGCGTAGCACTCCTGCACATCGCGACTTTGTTCGTTTATCTGTCTTTTCGTTTATCTGTATGTATGGATGTGCGTGTCTGTGTGTGTGTATGCATATGCGTGTGTGTATTTGTGTGCATGTGTGTGTAAATATGTATTGAGGGAGGGGGAACGTATGCGTTTGGCTTCATAGTATTTTCAGACGAATCACTATCGCTAATCGATCGATGTAAAAAATTTTTTTTTAAAAACCCGCACTTTTTTTACACCCCCGGTATAGGGGTGTGTATAGGTTTCGCTCGATGTGTTTGTTTGTTTGTTTGTTTGTTTGTGTTCGCATATAGATCTCAAGAATGAACGGACCGATCGTCACCAAACTTGGTGAACAGGTTCTATACATTCCTGAGACGGTCCTTACAAAAATTGGGACCAGTCAAACACACGGTTAGGGAGTTATTGGTGGATTAAAATTATACAAGGACTTATAGAGGAACATCTTAATGGTCAAAGGGAAATAACCATTCTCACTCAGTCACTGCCACCAACTGAGAAGGTTATTTCCCTTTGACGGGGGTGTTTTTCCTACCTCGTAGGAATTTCTTGTTTTCCTAGTTATAGTTTGATCGTGTAGATCAGACACTTGGCCACAAATAACACCTGGTTTTTTTAAAGAAATCATCACGTCGATTCCGTGCGAATAAGCTTTTGCCAAACAACCCTTTTTAACACTGTATAAGTGATCTTTGCTCATTTATTTTAGTCTTAAACGCTTTGGCGAATAATTCTAATTAAATGATGCTGTTGAGAAATGAATTTCCTCCAAAAATGTTATTTTTTACATTTAGTCAAGTTTTGACTAAATGTTTTAACGTAGAGGGGGGAATCGAGACGAGGGTTGTGGTGTATGTGTGTGTGTGTGTGTGTGTGTGTGTGTGTGTGTGTGTGTGTGTGTGTGTGTGTGTGTGTGTGTGTGTGTGTGTGTGTGTGTGTGTGTGTGTGTGTCTGTGTGTCTGTGTGTCTGTGTGTGTGTGTAGAGCGATTCAGACCAAACTACTGGACCGATCTTTATGAAATTTGACATGAGAGTTCCTGGGAATGATATCCCCGGATGTTTTTTTCTTTTTTTCGATAAATACCTTTGATGACGTCATATCCGGCTTTTTGTAAAAAGTTGAGGCGGCACTGTCACACCCTCATTTTTCAATCAAATTGATTGAAATTTTGGCCCAGCAATCTTCGACGAAGGCCGGACTTCGGTATTGCTTTGCAGCTTGGTGGCTTAAAAATTAATTAATGACTTTGGTCATTAAAAATCTGAAAATTGTAAAAGAAATTTTTTTTTATAAAACGATCCAAATTTACGTTTATCTTATTCTTCATCATTTTCTGATTCCAAAAACATATAAATATGTTATATTCGGATTAAAAACAAGCTCTGAAGATTAAAAATATAAAAATTATTATTAAAATAAAATTTCCGAAATCGATTTTAAAAACAATTTCATCTTATTCCTTGTGGGTTCCTGATTCCAAAAACATATAGATGTGATATGTTTGGATTAAAAACACGCTCAGAAAGTTAAAAAGAATAGAGATAAAGAAAAGCGTGCTATCCTTCTCAGCGCAACTACTACCCCGCTCTTCTTGTCAATTTCACTGCCTTTGCATCGAGCGGTGGACTGACGATGCTACGAGTATACGCTCTTGCTGTAAAAATGCAGTGAGTTCAGTTTCATTCTGTTAGTTCGACAGCTTGACTAAATGTTGTAATTTCGCCTTACGCGACTTGTTTTTATTATCGGGGAGCATCCTTCTTTATTGATCTTTTTACATTTAGTCAAGTTTTGACTAAATGTTTTAACGTAGAGGGTGAATCGAGACGAGGGTGTGGTGTATGTGTGTGTGTGTGTGTGTGTGTGTGTGTGTGTGTGTGTGTGTGTGTGTGTGTGTGTGTGTGTGTGTCTGTGTGTGTCTGTGTGTGTGTCTGTGTCTGTGCGTGTGTGTGTGTGTAGAGCGATTCAGACTAAACTACTAGACCACTCTTTATGAAATTTTACATGAGAGTTCCTGGGAATGATATCCCCGGACGTTTTTTTCTTTTTTTCGATAAATGTCTTTGATGACGTCATATCCGCTTTTTGTAAAGGTTGAGGCTGCACTGTCACACCCTCATTTTTCAATCAAATTGATTGAAATTTTGTCCAAGGAATCTTCGACAAAGGCCGGACTTCGGTATTGCATTTCAGCTTGGTGGCTTAAAACCTAAGGAATGACTTTGGTCATTAAAAATCTAAAAATTGTAAAAAAAAAACAATGTTTTATAAAACGATCCAAATTTACGTTTATCTTATTCTTTATCATGTTCTGATTCCAAAAACATATAAATATGTTATATTTGGATTAAAAACAAGCTCTGAAAATTAAAAATATAAAACTTATGATCAAAATTAACTTTCCGAAATCGATTTAAAAACAATTGCATCTTATTCCTTGTCGGTTACTGATTCTAAAAACATATAGATATGATATGTTTGGATTAAAAACACGCTCAGAAAGTTAAAACGAAGAGAGGTACAGTAAAGCGTGCTATGAAGCACAGCGCAACCGCTACCGCGCCAAACAGGCCCGTAACTTTCACTGCCTTTTGCACTAGCGGCGGACCACGTTCAGTTTCATTCTGTGAGTTCCACAGCTTGACTAAATGTAGTAATTTCGCCTTACGCGACTTGTTTGTAATTTTTTTTGCATTTTTACGATTTTCTCAGCATGTTGATGAGACACGTTTGCCTGCAATCACGATTCGCTTGACCCCTACCCTGTTTAACACAATTTATGAACAAGTAAACGATAAAAACGATCAAATACTATGCACTTGTCGTACAGCCAGTAAATTATCCTCTACGAATCTGTTTTTCTTTTTGATTTATCTTATCTGGTTCATATTTTACGACAATTTGAAAATGACGAAAAATCACTCGCAACAGCGGGCGCGAATGAGTTGCGCTTCTTTTGCCGGGGACTGTACATTAGGGATTTATTCCTTTATTATATATATGTGACAGGGCGACCAGTCACCAATTATACAGTAAAGTTTTTGTCATTGTCCAGTCTAGTGTTTGTAAGGGAAGGGGAAGGGCTCCTTTTTGTTTCATGCTGATAACTAGCTTGTTTTCTTGCGAATAAGTTTCATTTTGTGTTTGGTAGTCCTTCTCTCTTAAGTTAACCGGGGGGGGGGGGGGGGGGGGGGGGGGGAGGGGGGGGAGGGGGGGGTGTTGCATCGAATTTACCTATTTCGTTCAAGGAGAGGCTTCCTATCCTTAGCGGATTATGACTTTATTCAGTTATTCTGCAGAAAAGACAAATGCTGGAGAAAAACCGTTCTTTTCTGCAGCATTTCTCATCTTCCGCCGAAGCAGCGTTTTTTTTCTGCAGCAAAACATTTTACTGCAGTAAAATTGAAATCAAGAATTCTGCAGTAAAACGGTGCTGTTGTTTTACTACAGAAAACCTGTTTACATTTTTTCTGCAGCATTTTGTACTGGCTCTTGGCGGATTATGACATTATTCAGTTATTCTGGAGAAAAACCGAAATGCTGGAGAAGAACTGTCTTTTCTGCAGCATTTCTGCATAATGTCATCTTTCGCCGAAGCAACGTTTTTTACTGCAGTAAAACAGTTTTTCTGAAGCATAATGTTTACTTGGTTTTCTGCAGCATTATTGCGATTAACTTTTTCTTCAGAATAGTCTGTGACAGTTTTTCTGGAGAAAAACGAACGACCTGTAAAGTGGCGTTTGTATTTGTCGCCCCCTGGGATAGTAACTATAATAGTTTGTTCCGCAGTGTACCAATCAGACAGAGAAAATACATTCGTGTCACGCACAGCTATTGGTAATTCTGGATTAGTCCATCTCTCGACAGAGGGGGGCTCGCGTGCTCCAACATTATAATGAGCCAGTACAAAATGCTGCAGCAAAAGGGTAAACAGGTTTTCTGCAGTAAAACAACAGCACCGTTTTACTGCAGCATTCTTGATTTCAATTTTACTGCAGTAAAATGTTTTGCTCCAGAAAAACCCGTTGCTTCGGCGAAAGATGACATTATGCAGAAATGCTGCTGTTTTTCTCCAGCATTTCTGTTTTTCTGCAGAATAACTGAATAATGCCAAAATGCTGAAGAAAAAGTGTAAACAGTTTTTCTCCAGTAAAACAACATCACCGTTTTACTGCAGCATTCTTGATTTCAATTTTACTGCAGTAAAACTGTTTAACTGCAGAAAAAAAACGTTGCTCTCGCGAAAGATGACATTATGCAGAAATGCTGCAGAAACAAACAGTTTTTCTCCAGCATTTCTGTTTTTCTGCAGAATAACTGAATAAAGTCATAATCTGTTAAGGATAGCTTCCTTTCCCTCCAGAAACATCAAAAAACGTTCAGCTTCAAGGGGGCTAAGCCCCCGTGCAAACCCCACCAAGGGGGCTTCGCCCATGCCCACTGGACCCCCATCTGTAACCCCCCCTAGTACTTACCTAGTCCGGCCCTGAGTCATGCTAGTTTGACTACCCGTACTTATCACGTACCTCAACACAAATAAAAGGATGGTATGAGCAAAACAGAAATTACGGTCAGAAGGAAGAGTGATACTGTATTATACTGTAGTTTGTTGTGATCTGATGTTGTTCCGTTTGTAATTTCCTGTTCTTGACGAACCAAAAGACAAACTAATTTCTGTCTGTACCCACATAATACAATTATGAAGTTGTATGTTTGTGTTGTATTGTGTTTTGCTATTTTGTGTTGTCTTGTATGTAGAGGTTACATGCCGAGTCTCAGTGATTATCAAAAATAATGGTCGAAGTTAGCGGATCATGAAAAATGCGAGCTTCAGCGAGCTTTTTCATGACCGCGAACTGAGACCATTATTTTTAATAATCACTGAGACGAGGTATGTAACCTCTTTATATTCCTCCTTTCTTCAGTTATTCAAAGAAAAGAGGAATTTTTGTGCGAAAGTTTGATCGAATCCAAATCACTCAACCAGTCTACCTGCGCTGGCGATTGAATAATGCGCGGTTGTATAGTTCAGGGAAAATCAATCAAATCTGTTAACACTTCTTGTCAGTTTCCCTGTTTTGGACTAAAATCAAGTACACAGTTATGTTGTTATTCTGCTGTGCCAGTAAAGGCAGATAGTGTGTGTTCTGGTCATTTTTTGGTATCGCTTAGGAAATGTTCTTTCTTCGAATGGGACAAGCAGACGAACTTTTGCACACGTGTTCCAACGTTAAAAACTGTATGAAGTTCCGTTTTCTGGGGCAAAATAGTGTATGAAACCGCTGTATGTTCTTTAAATTGATGCGATGTGTGCATTTGGTTGCGTGTGATCTGTTTATAAAATGAAATATTGTCGAAAACTAACCGTCGGATTGCAGTCTCTTGTCCAAGCAACTCAGTTCAGAAATTTTGGAAGGGGAACTACTCTTGTCGTACGAGAGTTACGTGCCTTGGGAGTTTGCGTGCACTCATAAGAGATCTAAAGCGAGTTTCTCTGCACTGATCGTTAGATTTGGATTTAGAAAACAACCAAACTCAAAGATTTTATATGGAGATTAATGTGTTCAAGCCTGTAGTTGCCAGTTTAAATGCAGTATGTTTGTATTGTTTGGTCTAGAGATGTATATTTCGTACATTGGAGCGTTCGGAACTTTTCAATCGCTAAAGTAGTTCTCTCAAAGTCTAACTCATCAACATGTGAGCTATCGAGGATTCAGGCCCGTTGTTGGGTAAGTGATTTTGGTTGTTAGGTAAGTTACCGAAAAGTAACTAGCCATACACCTTTACAGAGAGAAAGAAGCAGAGGGGGGAATAATGCTTCTTCTTCTTCTTCTTCTTCAGCGTTCCTAGATCAGGCCTCAGATTTATGTTGTATTGCAATCTGTTGTATTCTATTGTGTCTTGTTGTACATTGTTGTGTCGTAGGCCTACTGCATTGTATTGTACTCACAGGTATATAATTATGATCTCCTAATTATAATGTACTTCTGGTAGCCTACTGCATAGTTGGTCGAAAACATTCCCCACCTTTGCCGTGCTTCCTGGGTTCACCTGTACCCAGAGACACACTAAAATCATTGTAACTCTGGAACCATTAAAGGTATCGTTTTGAAATTTTAAGTATCTCTCACACACCTAATTTGCTCTCTGTCTGCAAATTTTTAGTGTGTACATGACAAAACATTAAAATTAATTGATTATGATAATTTACATAAACACTACCGATGGCGCGGGTTCACACAAACCCATACTTTTAAAGAGTATTAAAGATTGTAACTATCCCTCTGCCGACGGCGCGGGTTCTGCTACACCCATAATTACCAAAGCGGCGGAACAGTGTCTGTCTGCCTGTTTGTCTCCAAGAGACTGTCTGTCTCTCTGTCTGTCTGTCCGTATCTCTCTGTCTGTATGTCTGTTGTCAGTTGCTCTGTCTGTCTGTCTGTCTGTCTATCTGTCTATCTGTCTATCCGTCTATCTGTCTATCCGTCTATCTGACTCTCTGTCTATCTGACTGTCTGTCTCTGTCTCTGTCTCTGTCTCTCTCTCTGAAAATCTCGAACTCTAAGACGCTGCAACAACAACTTGTGTATTTCTGTGGCAATATTGATGAAAATGTGATGAACAGCTTCAGCAGATTTGTATGTATGTATGTATGTATGTATGTATGTATATATGTAGGTATGTATGTAGGTATGTATGTAGGTATGTATGCATGTGTGTTGGTGTGTCGGTGTGTCAAGTGTGCAAGTAAAAAGGGTATTGTAGTTGTACATATATTACTTTAGATATTTTTTTGTTATCATGGGTTTTATGAATTTTCTTCTCTTATTCTTTTATAATTATTAATTAATGACCTATATGTGCTGATGACCAATTTAATTTCCTTTGTTGGATCAATAAAATGTTATGAGTTATGAGTTCTTCATGCTACAGAAGAGACGAACCCTTATAAATGAGGTTCAGTGACATGTCATCAGGGTTTTAGTGTATTTGTTGAATTTTATGCGTGACTATAATTTATAACTGTGCAGATACTATTGCTGTTATTTTAACCACTATTGTAAGGGGCTGTGGCCTTAGACAATTAAAGATTTGTTCTTGTTCTTGTTCTTGTCTCTCTCTCTCTCTGTCTCTCTCTCTCTGTCTGTCTCTCTCTCTCTGTCTCTCTGTCTGTCTCTCTCTCTCTGTCTCTCTCTCTTAGTCTCTCTCTCTGTCTCTCTCTCTTAGTCTCTCTCTCTGTCTCTCTTTCTTAGTCTCTCTCTCTCTTTCTTAGTCTCTCTCTCTCTCTCTCTCTTTCTTAGTCTCTCTCTCTCTCTTTCTTAGTCTCTCTCTCTCTCTCTCTCTCTTTCTTAGTCTCTCTCTCTCTTTCTTAGTCTCTCTCTCTCTCTTTCTTAGTCTCAGTCTCTCTCTCTTTCTTAGTCTCTCTCTCTCTTTCTTAGTCTCTCTTTCTCTTTCTTAGTCTCTCTCTCTCTCTTTCTTAGTCTCTCTCTTTCTCTTTCTTAGTCTCTCTCTCTCTCTTTCTTAGTCTCTCTCTCTCTCTTTCATAGTCTCTCTCTCTCTTTCTTAGTCTCTCTCTCTCTCTCTCTTTCTTAGTCTCTCTCTCTCTCTCTCTTTCTCTTAGTCTCTCTCTCTCTTTCTTAGTCTCTCTCTCTCTTTCTTAGTCTCTCTCTCTTTCTTTCTTAGTCTCTCTCACTCTCTTTCTTAGTCTCTCTCTCTCTTAGTCTCTCTCTCTCTCTCTTTCTTAGTCTCTCTCTCTCTCTTTCTTAGTCTCTCTCTCTCTCTCTTTATTAGTCTCTCTCTCTCTTAGTCTCTCTCTCTCTCTCTCTTTCTTAGTCTCTCTCTCTCTCTCTTTCTTTGTCTCTCTCTCTCTCTCTCTCTTTCTTAGTCTCTCTCTCTCTCTTTCTTAGTCTCTCTCTCTCTTTCTTAGTCTCTCTCTCTCTCTCTTTCTTAGTCTCTCTCTCTTTCTTAGTCTCTCTCTCTCTTTCTTATAGTCTCTCTCTCTCTCTCTCTTTCTTAGTCTCTCTATCTCTCTCTTAGTCTCTCTCTTCTCTCTCTTTCTTAGTCTCCCTCTCTCTCTTTCTTTGTCTCTCTCTCTCTCTTTCTTAGTCTCTCTCTCTCTCTTTCTTAGTCTCTCTCTCTCTTTCTTAGTCTCTCTCTCTCTTTCTTAGTCTCTCTCTCTCTCTCTCTTTCTTAGTCTCTCTCTCTCTCTCTCTTTCTTAGTCTCTCTCTCTCTCTCTTTCTTAGTCTCTCTCTCTTTCTTAGTCTCTGTTTCTCTCTCTTTCTTAGTCTCTCTCTCTCTTTCTCTTTCTTAGTCTCTCTCTCTCTTTCTTAGTCTCTCTCTCTCTCTCTTTCTTAGTCTCTCTCTCTCTCTTTCTTAGTCTCTCTCTCTCTCTTTCTTTCTTAGTCTCTCAGTCTCTCTAAGTCTCTCTCAGTCTCTCTCAGTCTCTCCCTCCCCCTCTCCCTCCCCTGCAAGAAGTCGGTGAAAGGAGAAACTCGATGCACCCACTGAAGTAGCGCTGCCGTGGGTTTCCCTGAACCCACCCCGTCGTTAGAGAAATAAACGGTAAAAACCCTCTTTCAAATGTATGGGTTCAGACAAACCCACATCGTCGTTAGAGAAATAAACGGTAAAAATCCTCTTTCAAATGTATGGGTTCAGACAAACCCGCATCGTCGGGCGTGTGTAGTCAAAAGCGGCATCCGGCAAAGGTTAAAGTTATAAGTAGTCTCAGCTAAATGTAAATTGAACAAACTAGCCTACTACTGAGTCCTACCTGCCACTGACGACGGTGGTCCATAGCCTGTTTCAATCCATAACACACTGTACAGGCAAGTTTCAAAAACACTGATTTTTAGTATTTTACTTACCTTTTCTCTCTTTTCCGCGTTCACAGACGCGCAAAACTGCCCTGTCCACTGTTCTGTGAGTTTCTCCATGTTCTTTTGAAGAGATCAAATATTCTTGTCCGCAAATTCTACGAAACACAAACACACCGGTCAGTCGTCGTGGTTGGAATGATTCCCGCCGTGCTGTGTGTGTGTGTGTGTGTGCTTGATGATCGCGCGCGCAGTCAGTGTTTTAAACGATCTATTCATGAACGATGATCTGGCTCATAGGGAAGCAAACATGACATGACTATATTTACACACGCGCGCGGCACACGAACACTCACCTGACACGGTGACACTGTGACACACACTGACGCGCGCGCGCGCACGCATACTGCGCGTGACACACACACACGCACGCGCACACACACACTGCACACACTGTGACACAAACACACACGCCCACCCGGCCCTACCCCCCCCCCCCCCCCATCCGCTACATACACACACACACACAAACAATCATGTGAGGTAAAGCCGGATCTCCAAATAACATGAATAGGCTGTATATATAGCTGCATCACCCCCCGACAAGTAAACACCGCGGAGTGACTCGACGCTGTCACACATTGACAGAATGCATTGAATAAAGTTGTTTTGATCCAGTGTACCCGGCCGTCACCGTTTTAGCGCGTAGAAGACCCTATATAATTATATAGACTCTAGATGAGTCAGTGAATCAAATGTGCTCAGCGGCGCAGGGGTGAGAAAGAAGGTTGGAGGACAACAACACTGAAAGGGAAGCATTAGCGCCGGTTGCGGCTATGTATTGAAGGGGATGCATGTGTCAACACCCAAATCAGAGACATGTATACATACATGTTGAAGTACCAATAAATAGAACACGCACAAGCCTACACACACACACCGTACACACACACTCACATGCACTGACACTCTCACACACACACACACAACCACACACACACACAAACACGCACACTGACAAACACTCACTGACAAACGCGCGCGCGCGTATTTGTGTGTCCGAGCCACGGAAGTTTGTGCGCGAGTGTGCGTGTGCGTGTGTGTTTGTGTGTGTGCCTCTGTCTGTGTGTGTAGTGTCTGTCTTGTCTGTCTGTCTGTTGACCTGTGTCTGAGTTTGTGTGTGCGCCTGACCACATATGTCGGTCAGGAAAAGGCGACAATGAACTCTTGTGAACTCCGTACGCTGTGGTCATTGACCTGTAACTGGCAGCTCACTTTCCCGCGAGGGGGACACCCCGAAGCGTCCCGGTACCAAAGCGTCCCGGTACCGAAGCGTCCCGGTACCAAAGCGTCCCGGTACCGAAGCGTCCCGGTACCAAAGCGTCCCGGTACCGAAGCGTCCCGGTACCAAAGCGTCCCGGTACCGAAGCGTCCCACTATAACGCGTCACAGGACTTAGACTTTTTTTGTTTTAAACCTTGACCAAGATACAAGTTAAACGAAGATACAAGTTGACGGCGCCTAAGCCTCTAGGGGGGTCCGGGGGCATGCCCCCCCCCCCCCCCGGAATTTTTTTTTATCCAAAGAAGAAAAATAGAGCTATCTGGTGCATCCTGAGCCAATAAATTACCTCTTTTTTGGGGGGTGGGGGGTGGGGGGGGGGTTACGTAACCCGTGTAACCCCCCCAGATCCGCCCTTGTTGACCTTGATTTGATCTTGACTTGACTAACCATATTTATTTTTTTAAAATTTAATCTTGACCTTGATTTGACCTTAACTTCACTGATTTTTTTAATTTTGCACAGACCTTGATTTGCTTTCGGTAAAACAAAAATCACTTTTTGCCCAACTTTTCCCCAACTTTACTTTAGATCTGTACTCACATTACACCAATTTAGAAATACTGTACCCGTGTGGACAAGTTCGGGGGAAAAGTCCGGAGGCTTCCGTTCACAAGAGGGATATGTCTGTTATCACACACGCTTTCTGGCTTCACTAAGCGTGAGCGTCGGAAAAAGTCTTTTCGGTTCTGCCTCCGACTTTTAAATTGTATCATTTGGGTTAATTTGGGTTTGTTTGGGTTCATTTGGGTAATAAAAAACGCTCGCGCTGGACCCGAGTACTCTTCAGACTGGCTCAGCGCTCCCCCAGTATGACAGTTTTTGTCTTGTGCACGTTTAAGACCAAGTGATTGCTCTGTGTGAATTACAGGCATTCCCTTTGCTTTATAAATTACATTGGCATGCGAGCCGAGGATGTGCGTGGTGACTGGTACCGGGACGCTTCGGCACCGGGACGCTTCAGTACCGGGACGCTTCGTGCCCTACTGCGCGGGAGCGTCCCGAAGCGTCCCGGTACCAAAGCGTCCCGGTACCCCTGTGACGCGTTATAGTGGGACGCTTCGGTACCGGGACGCTTCGGCACCGGGACGCTTCGGTACCGGGACGCTTCGGTACCGGGACGCTTCGTGATGTACCCCTTGCGAGCCGTCGGCAGTGCGTGCGTATGACGGTGTGTATGCGTATGTGTGTCAGTGTGTGTGTGTGTGTGTGTGCGTGCGTGCGTGCATGGGTGCGGCGTGCGTGCGTGCGTGCGGGTATATGTGTGTGTGTGTGTGTTTGTTTGTGTGTGTGTGTGTGTGAGCGTGTGTGTGTGTGTATGATTGTGTGTTTGTGTCTATAGCCTGTGTGTGAGTGTGTGTGAGTGTGTGTGTGTGCGCGCGCGCGCGTTCGGCGTGCGTGCGTGTATCTGTTTGTCTGTCTGAGTTTGAGTGTGTACCTGACCGCAAGTCGGTCAGAAAAGGCAACAATGAACTCGTGTGAACTCTGTACGTTGCGGTCATTGACTTGCAACTGGCAGCTCTAAATATTGTCAGAGGCGCCACACAGCAAGAAAGACTACTGCCTACCGCGAGCCATTCTGGGTCCGTATGCATGAACTGGAAGTCAGAAACACTGGAAGTAGAGGCCTCTTTTGAAAGTGGGAACTCCCGAAGTTAACTTTCTAACTGTTCCCTATGCATGAACGCCGTAGTGCTGACTTCGAGAGTATTCGGTCAAGGTCGCGAAAATTGGGGGAATCCCAACTAGTACATGCGTTTGTAAACAGAAAGCTTGGTGACCAGAAGAAACAAGTCTCATCGCGAGTTCAAAAGGGCAAACGTTGAGCGCGCTGTAGTACTAACAGCGTTATTGCTGTTGTTTTTTGAGTGGTTAAACGAAAGGGTCGGTTCAAACCTGTGATGATTGTCTTGGAATCGAATGACTTGCCTAGCTATGACAATGACTTTGTTGACCTGAATGTTAGGGAGAAAAATAAATGATTATTTTGAACTTTTTTTCTCCTTTTTACATTTAGTCAAGTTTTGACTAAATGTTTTAACATAGAGGGGGAATCGAGACGAGGGTCGTGGTGTATGTGTGTGTGTGTGTGTGTGTGTCTGTCTGTGTGTGTGTGTGTGTAGAGCGATTCAGAGTAAACTACTGGACCGATCTTTATGAAATTTGACATGAGAGTTCCCCCGGAAGGTTTTTTTCTTTTTTTCGATAAATGTCTTTGATGACGTCATATCCGGCTTTTTGTAAAAGTTGAGGCGGCACTGTCACACCCTCATTTTTCAATCAAATTGATTGAAATTTTGGCCAAGCAATCATGCGGTTGTAAACAGACAGAATTGGTTCTGTTCTGTTCACACACTACTTTCAGTCCACCTACCTGCAAGGGTCAAGTCCCAAGAAATATGTCTCTGTATTCCTATCGTATCACTCTGCTCCTGTTTTGTTTTCTTTCACACACATTTTTCCTTCTTTTCTGACGGGTTTCTGGACACCAATAGTGGGGCTCGTATGTTGCAGAATCACTCAACAATTAATCACATCTTGTGACAAACATCATACTTGGTGATATTGTTCCTTATGATATTTTTAATGATTTCAGATACAGAGCCACTTCAGAAATTGATTTTTGTGTTTATGATAATGAATAAAAGGCTGCACCTACAGCAGACGATTTTCATACCAAAAGCCATCAGCAGTAAATATTTCCAACTCAGCAAATGTAAAATTCAATTGTTAACCATGCACCAGAAGTTGTCTGCTGATAATATATACATGAAATAAATATTTTCATGGGTACTTTTGTGTTCTGTCATTTAGTTTTATATTTTTTAGAAAAGTATATATCCGCAGCATGAAAATTCAAGATGGCGGCCTCCGTATAGCAATGCGTGTTTTGATTTGAGCGAAAACAACGTTTGTGAAGGTAAGTTTTCAAGATTATGCTTTCATTCACCAATTTCACGTCATTATAATCTTTATTTGTCCCCTCGGGTCTGTTTTTGATCGGCTGAAGCGCTGAAATGCTGCACACTTTCAAATCTTGCTGTAACTGGATTGTGATAGATCTAGATCTATCTGTTGATTGAATGAAAGGAAACCATGCTCGCCACCCACATGATTTTGGACAAGTTAAAAGAACTTTGAATAAAAGGCAAGGAGAAAGAGATTGTTCAAGGCATGATAATTAGTCCTGCCTTTCATAAAGGACTTCCATAAGTCTCTAAAAGACTGAGGGGGGAGGGGTAGTAACTTAGAGTGAGTAGGCCACATGTACTAACTAGTAGGAGGGCCAGCGTGGGAAAAAACCCATTCCCCAGGTCTCTACGTCTTGTGATCAAACTTTCATGTGCTAATGAAATGAGAAATGAGTGGTTTTAAAAAAGTGGTACCTCTCTCTGAGTCGTCTGAACACTGTTACAATTTTGGTTTGTTATTTTAGGTTGACCGTGCATTGATGTGCATTTTATTTTAACAGGATATATACAACTTAGGGTTACACCACATGCCGGTTCCTGAGAACAAGAGTGCTGCGTGAATACATTATGAGCAATTCTGCTGGTGCCACACAAACGAGCTGATTTCACCATTACTATCAAGGTTGGTACCTAATACCTCCAGAGTAGCTTAACAGTTAGCATCTTTTTTTGATAATTAACTGGAACATGTATGCACACATATGCGTAAGCTACCTCTGTGAATTTGGTGGGTTTACCATACCCTCACAAGGGTCAACATTCTGTAAGCGACTGTTAGAATTCTAATGAATGTAGCGGCCAGCAAGATTTTGGAATCAGTTGGGTCACTGGAAACAGTTTTTTGTATTGACCTTAAATAGTAAGAATTATACAAATAATTAAAATACAATTCTTGCATTTTATCTTTTGTGTGAAGGCTTTGGCTAACTCTCTGAGATAGTGAACATTATTCAAATAAAATTGTCACTTTTCAGCATTTGTGTGAAGGGTACCCCAGGTGGATTTCCTACACCATGGACATAGAGGAGGCCAGAAATCTAAGACAATCTGCTTCTCATCCCAGCTGATATCCGTTTTTCTGCTTATGAAGTGTGCATCGCTATAAAAAAGGATTCAGCCATTTTTTGCTCACCACATTGCCAAAGCCATTGGCCCAGAGAAGTCACCCTGCCTGCCCATGTTTCACAGTTTTACAGACTGTGATACTGTGTTGTTCTTCAGTGGTATTGGAGGCTTGACAAGTATGGCATGCATTAGTAGACGTCACACAATCTTTCCTCATGTTGTCTGCTCTTCTTTGAGAGCTGAGTACTACTGACAGGTCAGTACAAGAGCTTTTTGTGGTACTTCTGCAAGACAAAACCAAACTTCCTGGGTGTGAACAGTGCTAGAAGGTACATCTTCTGTCAAAAGCGCTGCCAAATTGACCAAAATACCCTTACAAGTAACGTGCTGCTGCAGGACATGAGTTTGAGAAGAGCCATCTACCAATTAGACTTCATCAGTAAATATACAATCAAGCAAATAACCCAACACCAATTGTGGGGCTGGCAGTCCAAGGCTGGAAAGTTTGAGTTATTTTGGACGAGCCTTCAAGAGGTATCCAGCTTGTGCCGAGAACTCATGAAGTGTGGAAGTGCTGCACAACAAAACGCTGCAAATGCTGCAAATAAGGAATGAAGAGCTCTGCTCTCTGCAGCTGTGCTTGCATGCCTGTGAAAATCAGCAATTAAACTGTGTAAAAATATTATTGCACCCATTTTCGTACCCCAACTCAAACATTCATTCCGGTGTCATTTTATTCAAACTTTCTATGCCATTAATGGCACATTTTTCAGATAAAAGAAGATTTAGTTACAGGGGTCACATGACCGCCGCCCAAATAAGGGTACCCTTGGCGTGACAAAGGGGATGTGACTACAACAAAAATTCAAGACAAATTCATGAGGCACAACTGGGTAACTGTTGCATACGAAGAGAAAGACAACTTGACTATCTATCCAGAACAGGATGAATACTTTTTAGGTGTATGCCATTATTCCTACTGATGTATGTGTTTATTTCATTAATAACTGAGAGTTTTTGTATTGTCAATTGTGAGGGATACCCTACTAAAAGCCATGTATTTTAGCAATGACCAAGTTGATTGCTTCAAAACTTTCAGGAATGTATGTATAAAATATGAGACGTAGTTCGAGTACTGTTTTGAATCTTCCAAAAATTGTTTTAAAAACCGTCACATGTTTTTCGACTTACAATTTACATCAAAAAGATGTTTGACTTCGCATATATTATGACTGTTTCAAGTACTGCCACAGTTTACTTTGTGTATGGCCACTGGCGGAAATGTGCATGTCCTGTAAACGCATGAGAACGAAAGCAACGTTCGGACTTTTTTCTATCCACAGCAGTTATCGCTCAGTGCCTCTCAGTATCACGCATGAAGGGACATCGCTGTAGGACAGCAATCATCCAAAAGACGTTAATCAGGTTTACAGGACTAGCAAATTTACACTTATAGTCATAATGAAATGACACTGTGGCAGAATTTATATCAATCCTTTGTCTGTATGAGTGTATGCGTGCGAAGAAGAACAATTGATTTAATGTAAGCCGACAAGCATATGAATTGTGAACCTTTTAAAAACATGTTCTGAAAGAATGCATTACATGTATATGTAAATAAATGTTCTATTGTTATAACGATACAAAAGTTGACCCAAAGTACGTCTTGTATATGATGCTGAAAGTTTAAAAGCAATCCACCAAGTCATTGCTGAAATTTAGTGCTTTCTGTTATGATACCCTTTCAAGTTTGACTTGGTGTTAGCTTTGAAGTTGATGTAGAAACCTCCGGTTTTTTGTTGGCACAGGTTAGGAAAGCAAACGATTCTTCAAGCCTGCCACCCACCCCGTCCAACCAATCGCTGCACCATTGATCATGTCGAAATAAACGGGCCCAGCAAAGCGGTAAGTCTTTGTCAATTTTGATGGTTTCCACTCTAAAATTGTTGCACGAAAAAAACAACAGTCAGTGCATGGGAGCCGCTGATTCGTAAAATGCACCAGATCTGCAAAAAAGCTTTGGCTTTCATAACAACTAGTCGAAAGTTATAGATCTCAGGCTATCCCAGGAACAATGGTAAATAGCAATGTTCAGCGAGTACCATGATCGGGTAATTCGTCCCCCCCCTTTGTCGTGTAACTCGACCCGGGTCACAATACCCGACTGTGGGTCCATATCACTCTCTCGTCTGTGTAGACTCTTTAATCTCCAAGAAATAGTGTCAGATGAAGAACCCGTAAAAGTTCTTTGTATGTATTTGAAATAAAAGTGAACGTAGCCTTAAAAAAATAATATTCGAAGTTGTGTGTTGATTAATTAATTAAGAGAGAGAGAGAGAGAGAGAGAGAGACAGAGAGACAGAGAGAGACAGAGACAGAGAGAGAGGGGGGGGGGGGGGGGTGCGCTTTCCCGTCATTGGAAGTGCGCGTATACTAGTAGGCCTATTAAACTATTTCACGTTCACGCAACCTGAAATGGGCGACACAAATCAATTACAAGTCCAATTTGTAAATATATTTTCCCATTTGCTTCGCTTTGAACCAGAGCAACTACTAATAAGTATAGATGTTTGAACATCTATCCCTTCAAATACTCACCCTCCCTGCATAGCCAAGACGTCGATCGACTTCTGACGTAGGCCGACTTATTATGACGTCATTCTCACTTCCGATTAACAAAACTGACACAGAAAAGTTACTTCAGTCAATTTCATATGTCGAGGTGATGCTATTGGGTAATATGAACAACCTTTTCCACCTGGACGAATTACCCGCCCCCCATGGACGAGTT
>NC_090247.1:55946943-56077164 GCF_037325665.1 Littorina saxatilis
GTGTCGCTCGTACACTGACCCGTCAATGGCCACCGTCACTGCGGCCAGTCCCATCCGCTTGACCAGCGCTGCCAGACCTGCACACCAGTCATATTACAGCTGTCTGCTAGATTATGATCATTACAAGTTAGTTGGTAAAGCATTGGACTTGTGATCCTGGGGCTATTGCTTTGAATCTGGGAGGGGATGCTACTATTTAGCTTTGCA
Organism: Littorina saxatilis; assembly: GCF_037325665.1. Lineage (NCBI taxonomy): Eukaryota > Metazoa > Mollusca > Gastropoda > Littorinimorpha > Littorinidae > Littorina > Littorina saxatilis. Next base: position 55,947,151 of record NC_090247.1, read on the forward strand.
TCTCCCGACTCTTGTAAGGACATACATGATATGAACCTTTTAAGCAAAAGTTAATGAATGATCGGTACTGAGATGGTTTAAACAAAACTTGTTTCAATTTTTATCATAACAAAAAACAATACATGGCTTTTAAGATTACTTACTGAAGCATATAATGCTTATTTGAAGCAATGCTATTAAGTACATAACAAAGGTTAACATGGTTGGTAGTGATTGGTCCAACATCTTTAGACATGCTCACTGATCTACCTTGCTCGGCCACAGTTTGCGTGCCATTCAATCGAAGAACATTACCAGCATGACGTATTCTCCCGTCGAGGCTGTTGTGTCCATGATCATATCAATTCTCCAACTAGTGCTGCCTAAGTCTCGGGGCTTTAACAACCAGTGCTGCCTAAGTTTCGGGGCTTTAACAACCAGTGCTGCCTAAGTTTCGGGGCTTTAACAACCAGTGCTGCCCGCTAAGTCTCGGGGCTTTAACAACCAGACGTGCTGCCTAAGTTTCGGGGCTTTAACAACCAGTGCTGCCTAAGTTTCGGGGCTTTAACAACCAGTGCTGCCTAAGTTTCGGGGCTTTAACAACCAGTGCTGCCCGCTAAGTCTCGGGGCTTTAACAACCAGTGCTGCCTAAGTCTCGGGGCTTTAACAACCAGTGCTGCCCAAGTCTCGGGGCTTTTTACAACCAGTGCTGCCTAAGTCTCGGGGCTTTAACAAAAAGTGCTGCCTAAGTCTCGGGGCTTTTTACAACCAGTGCTGCCTAAGTCTCGGGGCTTAAACAACCTGTGCTGCCTAAGTCTCGGGACTTTTACAACCAGTGCTGCCTAAGTCTCGGGGCTTTTTGCAGTACTGCCAAAGCCGCGTCTCAGCGCTTTTTACAATCAGCGCTGTCTAAGTCTCGGCGCTTTTTACAACCAGTGTCTCGGGACTTTTCAGTACAACCAGTGCTGCCTAAGTCTCGGAGCTTTTTGCAACCAGTGCTGCCTAAGTCTCGGGGCTTTTACAACCAGTGCTGCCTAAGTCTTGGGGCTTTTACAACCAGTCAGTGCTGCCTAAGTCTCAGTCGGAGCTTTTACAACGGCAGTCCTGCCTAAGTCACGTCTCGGGGCTTTTACAACCAGTGCTGTCTAAGTTTCGGAGCTTTTACAACCAGTCCTGCCTAAGTCACGTCTCGGAGCTTTTACAACCAGTGCTGCCTAAGTCTCGGAGCTTTTACAACCAGTGCTGCCCATTTGGCTCGGGACGGCAACATGTGGTGGCTCTTTCAACTTTGGCTCCATTGCTAACGTTGACACACTGACTCACCGCAGGACACGACGTAAGCACCACGACGACACACCATCTCCGCCACCTCCCGCACCACCGCCACGTCATCAGCATCAGGGTCACTAACTCCGAGTTCTTTCAACGCCGACACTGTGTTGGACGAGTCATCGCCCTTGTCACTGACAGAAGCAAGAACAAACAGAAAATTAACAGTTTTCAGAAAAGAAACAAGCCGCATGAAGCGATATCCAAACATTGAGTCAATTTGTCGGCTCGATAGTACATGATTAACACTGAAAAGCCGAGATCAGTAATTATTGAGACTATGAGGCAGACTGACTGCATCAAGTTTATCGTGAAATAAAGAAAAACGTCTGGGGATACCATCAGAAGTCAAAACTTGACTAGGTGTAAAACAGACGAGTCCTTGAATTCTCAGAAAGTATGTAGCGGATTACATGGTGAAGGGGGAATAAAACATTAAAAACTCAAATGAAATACGTCCACTAAACGCACCCACACACATTCACAACACCCACCTGCCCCCCCCCCCCCCCCCCTCCCCTCCGTCTCTCTCACACACTCTCTCTCTCCCTCTCTCTGTGTATCTGTCTGTGTCCCTCTCTGTGTCTGTATCTCTGTCTCTCTTGGGGTTTCTGAAATAAACATTGCCTTGCCTTGCCTTTGTCTCTGTCTCCGTCTCTCTCTCTCTCACACACAGTCTCTCTCTCTCTCTCTCTCTCAGTCTCTCTCTCTCTCTCTCTCTCACTCTCACACACAGTCTCTCTCTCTCTCTCTCTCTCTCGCTCTCTCTCTCTCACACGCACACTCCCACCCTCCCTCTCTTTCTCTCACAAACACACACTCCTCTCTCTCTCTCTCTCTCTCTCTCTCTCTCTCTCTCTCTCTCTCTCTCTCTCTCTCTCTCTCTCTCTCTCTCACACGCGCACACACACACACACACACACACACACACACACACACACACACACACACACACACACACTCTCTCTCTTTCTCTCACTCACTCTCTCTCTCTCTCTCTCTCTCTCTCCCTCTCTCTCTCGCTCTCTCACACACACACGCACACACACACACACACACACACTCTCTCTCTCTCTCTCTCTCTCTCTCTCATTCTCTCCCCCCCCTCTCTCTCTCACCTTTCTATCTGAGTGATCTGCGTTGCAGTGAGTGACCAGGGGGGTTGCAGGGAGGGAGGAAGATATCCCCCGAACACCAGCCCCTCCTTGGCTAGCTCCACCAGCATCAGTCTCACCAGTTCGCCCAGGTACAGTCCTCCTACCGACTTCTCAAATCTGCACACAAACATAATTATACCGGCATAGAGAATTCTAAATGGCTTGCTGTATGATACTAGATTTACACGAGCAGGTTCTTTTAAATGTACATAGTCAATACTTGACTGAATGTTTCAACGAGGGCGGAGGGTGAGGTTTGTCTCCCAGAGTCCCTATATTGGTCATGGTGTGTGTGTGTGTGTGTGTGTGTGTGTGTGTGTGTGTGTGTGTGTGTGTGTGTGTGTGTGTGTGTCCAAAGCATATCTCACAAAATAAAATCGGATTTTTAAGAAAACACACATTTTTGAGGACATTTGCCTGTGTGGTTTTTCTTCGATTATTAAAGTGCGAGCAACAGCAACGAGTATAAAATTCTTCCAAAGGAAACAGCAAACGCAAACGTATTTCGAGAATGACGTTTGTCTCATAGACTTTAAATTGTCATCATGAGCAGTGGAAAATAAGGTCCCTGCCAGACTGTAGTTTGACACGGCCTCACTGATTTACATGATATACACACGTGTGAGTATATGGTTCAGTTGATGACATAGGTGGTCTCTCTCAGGTATGTAGGATATTAAGCCCAGTCCTGGACATACTCATTGTCTACTAAAATCTGATGAATTCTAAGTTTTCGAACGAGCAACCTCCTACACGGCACGGTAGAGGTCTTGCATTCCTTGCTGCAGTAAGGCCGTTCATCGTACCATAACTTGATGGAGTTTCGATACATTCAATCGGTGTCGTAACTAATTAATTTTCAAAAGATGACCCTCCGTATTGATTCATTGAAAGGCAACTTACGTGAAGGACTTTGGGTGGTTGGACAACTGATCCAGCTGTTTCTCGTACTTGGTCCTGCAGAAATCTAGACATCCTTTGTCTCCAGTGGCTCCCCACTCCACGTTCACTATCACCTAGACACAACAACAACAACATACAATAACAACAACTATTGCAATAACTTTAAAATAGAAACAACCAGCCATGAAATTGCTGCGGTAGTATGTATTTGCTGTCATTCAGCAAGTCATTTTAAAATTAATTTGACCTTTTCTTGCCTTAAAGCGTACTTTGTTCGTCTTTTCTCGACAGTATCTGCAGTGGATCATAACACTCCTTTCACGCTCCTTGATACTTGCGTTTGGCTGAGAGTATATTTTTACATCTCAGTTATCTTTTTACTCCAAAAAGCAGACGCAAATAGTACCAAAAATATTAAACAGCCGCATACAGAAATTCAGTATTTTCCAACTTGATGCTGAAGTTTTGTGTTGTTCATTTTTAAAAGGAAAGCCAATTGTAAAGCAAGCGCTATTGATTACAATCATTAAAGTCACAGGACTGTGCCTTTATTAAAGGATATAGTGCTTTGATGACAAACTCACATGCTGTGGATCCTTCCTGTCGCCTGACCACCGCTCGATGTTGTCAAGGTTTTCCACAAAAGCGGCATTGCACCCCGTACCTAGACAAAAGAGTATCTGGCCTAAATCTAACATCTCTCTGAGTCTGTCTCTGTGCTTGTCTCTCTGTATCTGTGTCTGTCTCTCTGTCTGTGCCTGTGTCTCTCTCTCTCTCTAGCCTTAAATCTTAATCCTTGTTAAATAAAGTTCAATTCAATTCAATTCAATTCAATTCAATTCTCTCTCTTATTCTTTCTCTCTCTCTTTCTCTCTCTCTCTCCCTCCCTCTCTCTCTCTTAGTCTCTCTCTCTCTCTCTTTCTCTTACTCTCTCTCTCTCTTAGTCTCTCTCTCTCTCTCTGTCTCTTTCTCTCTCTCTCTCTCTCTCTCTCTCTCTCTCTCTCTCACTCTCTCTCTTTCTCTTAGACTCTCTGTCTCTGTCTCTCTCTCTCACAAGGTCAGGACAGATTATAAGAAAAGACATAGCCTTAAATCTTAATCCTTGTAAAATAAAGTTCAATTCAATTCAATTCAACTCTCTCTCTCTCTCTCTCCGTCTCTCTCTCTCTCTCTCTCTCTCTCTCTCTCTCTCTCTCTCTCTCTCTCTCTCTCTCTCTCTCTCACATACACACACACACGCACACACACACACACACACACACACAAACACACACACACACACACGCACACGCAACCCCCCAAAAAACCCACCACAGGCACACATTGAGTTACCAAGAATGAGTCCGATCCTGGCTTTCTTGTCAACATAGTTTCCTGCCATCAGGGTACTGGTGGTGTCACTCATAACAACTACCACCTCAACAGGCACGTCCTACACACACACAAATGAAGTCAACATTATCATCCACTCATGTTATAATGAGAAACGACTTGGCCGGAACAAGATTTGAAAGAAGGCAATGAAAAAAAGATTACGATGATACCCCCTGTTTAAACCACCGAAATTGTGAGAAAAGCAGGGGAGGTAATCTTAAAATAATGGTAAACTGAAAGAGCTTATAAACAGAGACTCCGCAAAATCATGGTTTCAAAACCATGTGGAAGGGGGGGGGGGGGGTGTTGTCTTAAATCGATGAGCCTTCAAAGGGGGGGGGGGGGGGGGGACTGTACGTCGCTTAATAAATTCGTTTTCCTTTATTCATGGACGGTTTACATTTTAGCACTTTATTACAATAGTCAATAGTTAAGTCTTAGGAGTCCATTAAGGTGACCTTCCCAGATTTATCCAGTACTGTTCTTCAAAGGATTTTCATGCAGTCACTGGTCACGTTGAACAAGTATGTCGTATAAAATCCATAACAGATCGTCAGCTAACATCCCAAAACCAACAGGTAAGGAACAAGAATAGTAAGTTTACAAAACGCTTAAATCAATCAATCAATCTATTAAACAATCAATCGATCAATCTATTAAACAATAAATCAATCAATTAATCAATCAATTCGTCAATCAATCAATCAATCAAACAGAAGCTCACTCACAGGAGCATTTCTTTGCAGCGCTTCCTCTAGCAGCTGTACGGGGTCAAGGCCAGGTCCATCCGGGCACTTGAAGCTTTTTGTCCACGTGACTAGCGTCTGGCTTTTCAGTGTTTTCTGGCGGGATGGGAACGAAAAGGTAAAACCTGAGCAAAACAGAATCACGTAAGTTCTTTGCAAATAGAAAACATAAGACTCCGATTAATTTGTAAGATTTTTGTATAATTTATCAAAGAAGACAACATCAGTGTCTTGTTTATGCAGTGAGCAGGTTTAAAATGCAAAGACGTCAACAAAATTCGATCTAATTAAGTCATTCCTTTTGAAAAATAACACCAAACTGCGCACGCAGCATTCAAAGCAGTAAGCAGCAATTCATCCTCTATTATACACAAGTATTATATTATATTTGACCAAAAATGTTTTTAAATGTCCTGGGGTTAGTCAACCACAGTCTGCTCCAATGGACGACTTACTACTCACACTCACCACCTTATCCATCCACAGCGGACATGAAAGCAGTTCTGGTTGAAACCTCTTGTCGTGTACAGGTATGGGAGAGATAACTCGACTGAGTGAAAGACCAAACTCACTGTAATTGTACAGCCAAACGCCATGATGACTAACATCCTTTCATTTCAGTAATGTAACATGTATGAGATTTAACTGCCTTTCTATATATGCATACCACTTACCTAAGGGGATTTTCTTTGTTCTGCCTTTCATGTTGTACTTCTCGAAGAACTGCCGTATACCGTCTGCTATAAAGTCAAATGCCTGAAACAGAAAGCGTTGTTCACTTCAGTAGAGGATGCATGGTATCTCAGTCTTTTCTTTCTTTTTTTTCTTCACAAATTCAGTCAAAATTCAAAAATCAGTTTTCTCTTTTCATGACCAACAATAGAAAGTCACAGAATTTTGAACATAAGAGCTTGTATCAAAGTGCCTGTCTGAAGGGAGTCCATAATTGGAGAAGGTATGCACATGTATAGAAGGTATACACACTCTAATTGAGATAATAAAATTGTATTGTATTGTATTGTATTGTATTGTATTGCATTGCATTGCATTGCATTGTATCGCATTGCATTGTATCGCATTGCATTGTATTGTATTGTATTGTATTGTATTGTATTGTATCGCATCGCATCGCATCGCATCGCATCGCATTGTATTGTATCGCATAGCATTCGATTGTATTGTATTGTAGTTCAATCGACTGTATCCTGTCCGACACTTTGTTACAAGCAAGCTCCTGTGGCGTGTTTGGGTTTATGTACATAGCCTAATACAGTCGAGCCTGCCCTGGAGACCACCTGTCCTTAAAGACCACCTGCCCATTAAGACCAACCAAAAGATCCCCGATGCCTTTTACTATATAAATCACCTGTCCATAAAGACCACCTGAGTCAAGTGACCACTTTTTCTCAGTCACTTGGGTGGTCTCTTTAGATAGGTTCTACTCACTGTACATGCAAATGCTTTTATTCATGTGCGTGCGTGTGTGTGTGCGTGCGTGCGTGCGTGCGTGCGTGCGTGTGTTTGTGTCATCATCATACTCACACCGCTGGACGGACCGCTCAGTACGTGTTCAGGAATGACGTAATTCTGTATGGTGATGTCAGCAACACCGTTTTTGAACTTGGCTAGCACAACTCGGTAGTTCGTTCCTCCCAGGTCCAAACCAAGATACTCGCCATTTTCTGACAGAAAAACAGAATACATGGGTGTAACAGTTATATTTTGCCGCCCCCTTAGAATAACAATGTTTGCAACAACATCATGTGTGTCATCCGATAACATTCTTCAAGTGTTCAAGTGCACAACGAATTCCAGGTCCTTATTTCAAGTTAAGACAACAGAAATTTGTTTGGAGTACTGCCGCCAGTGAGCCACACAAGCATTAATCCGCACAGACAATGAACACCAACAGAATTCACTTTATTACAATTAAATCCTACCTGTACCATCCATTAGCTGCCGAATGTGCGTGTTCTCCATCAGATGGTCCGACTTGCTGCGTATGTCCGGCTTGGCGCTGTTAGCCATGTCCATCTGTTGGGTGAACACCGCGATGATGCGTTCGATATCGTCTGCTGTCAGTACCAACTCGGAGAGAACTTTGGCTAGCTGAAACGAAAACATATTGGTGTGAATGATGTCACTGAATTGTCAGAAGTCTTCTGTCATTGAACTGTAAATGCCTTCCTTCGTGATCATGTAGGGCCTACACCCCCTACATGTCAGGCTTTTTACATGGGACAAGTTCCTGGAACCACATGACAATACATTTTAAATTTTCAGCCTGGCTGCTTCTTAATATTGTACATACTGAGTTGGGTGGGTTTTTTCAGAGTTGATTGTGCATTTAATTTACACCGGTGTCAGTTACCAAATTTATTCAACAACTGGATTTTTACTCCAGGCCGTTGAATTTTGGTAGGTGTTCAAGTTGAAAGATTTACTTGTCCCATGTAAAGGCCTGGACAGATCTGTGGTGGTGATCGTGATGGTGTACGCGAGAAGGATTTTTGATGATGATGATGATGGATGATGATGATGATGATGATGGATGATGATGGATGATGATGGATGATGATGATGATGACGATGATGACGACGACGACGACGATGACGATGATGGTTGTGGCCTGTCTGTTGTTGTGGTGGTGGTGATCTGTGTGTGTGTGTGTGTGTGTGTGTGTGGCGTGCGTGCGTGCGTACATCATGTCTGCCTGCCAGCCTCTCTGTCTGCAAGTTGCCAATTTAAGTCATCCAGTACATACCTTCTTCTTTTTGCTGGGTTCGATGTTTTTGCAGAATTGGCCGCCTTTCCAATCTTCAGTGATAGGTTCCATGGCTAAACACTTCTGGAGCTGTCTTGAATATGCACAGCTCACAAATGTCGTGACTGAATCAGTCAATACCAACACCAGCTCAGTTGAAACACTTCGATCCACTGTAATGTTTATCACCTTCAACGAGTCATCCACTCTGGTTAACCCAACAACGTTTGAACTGAGACATGCAGGATCAGCAGTAAAACTCTGCAAAGAAAAAATGTAGATAACGTCGGTAACGTTAGTTTCATTTTTAAAAGAGTACGGGTGTATTTGTGAATGTTGAGCCGATCTGCAAAACTGCGGCTTGTCAGTGACACGACTGATTGGCTCTCCGAGTCTTACACACACACACACACACACACACACACACACACACACACATACACACACACACACACACTGTCACACACACTGACACGCGCGCGCGCAGCGTTATTAGCCTGTCTCGGTTAGGGTTATCTGTGTTTTCGCTCGCGTAATATCCATTATTCCCCCCTCTGCTTCTTTACCTCTGTAAACTTGTAGGGGTAGTTATTTTCGATAATGACCCAGCAACCAAACAAATAACGACCCAGCAACAGCCTGAATCCTCGATAGTGCAATGGGTTGAGAAGTTGTACTGTTTCGGTACTACTTTTTGCGACTGAAAAGTTCCGAACGCTCTAACGTACGAAGTATACATCTCTGGAGCAAACAATACAAACATACCGCATTTAAATTAACAACTACAGGCCTGAACACATGAATCTTCATATAAAATCCATGTTTTCTGAATCTAGATTTGCCGTGCTCAAACGTTCATCACAAGCAATTTCCCGCAAGGCAAGTAACTCATACTTTGTCTAGCGACAAGAGTAGTTCCCCTTCTTTTCACTCAGTTTCTTCGACAACAGACTGCAATCCGACGGTCAGTTTTCAACAATATTTCATTTAATAAACAGATCACACGCAACCAAATGCACACATCTCATCAATTTAAACAACATAAAGCGGTTTCATACACTATTTTCCCCAGAAAACTGAACTTCATACAGTTTTTAACGTTGGAACACGGGTGCAAAAGTTCGTCTGCTAGTCCCATTAGACGAAAGAACATTATCCTAAGCGATACCAAAACATATACAGAACACACAATATCTGCCTTTGCCGCCACAGCAGAATAACAGCATATCTGTGTACTTGATTTTAGTCCAAAATAGGAACACTGACAAGAAGTGTTAACAGAATGGAATGATTTGCACGGAACTATACAACCGCGCATTAATCGATCGCCTGCGCAGGTTGACTGGTTGAGTGAATAGGATTCGATCAAACTTTCGCAAAAAAACTCCTCTTTTCTTTGAATAACTGAAGAAAGGAGGAATAAAGAGGTTACACACCTCGTCTCAGTGATTATAAAAAATAATGGTCTCAGTTCGCGGTCATGAAAAAGCTCGCTAAAGCTCGCATTTTTCATGATCCGCTAACTTCGACCATTATTTTTAATAATCACTGAGACTCGGCGTGTAACCTCTACATCTTGATCGTCCTACCTGTCAAAAAGACCATCAACACATGAGGTCAAATAACACAGACACTATTCAAGCCGCTTCAGTCTCAATCCAAGACCTACACTGGATGTGTCAGTTGTAGTTAACGAACAAACGAGATGACCCAGGTATACACACGTGTAACCTTTGCAAAGCAAACACGGCACACTAGCGGACACACGTGTTATCTCGCTAAGCTAAGTGCTGTTTGGTTGATGTTCTGTCCCAATCGTACCGTCGTAAGCCCTCAACGTGTATCGGCCTGTTAAAATTCGCAAAACTGTCTTCAATGCTGTACTGCGGTAGTGTTTGCTTTGTAATATTATATATTGTCATCATTTTCACGAGTTTTCATTCACAAGCACCTGGGGAATAAATCTCATGTTCCCCGGGGAATAAATCCCCGGTTACCATAGTTGCAGGAAGCCCTATTACATGGATAATCAAAAGCAAACCCAATAGAAACGCTCGAGGATTCTTCGGCTCTTTTCATTGGCGTTTCCCCAGACCAAAACAGACGACACTGCTTCGCCAAGTTCCAAATACGAACTGGCAAACTGGCAAATGTAAACAAAAAACAAAACTACCTCATCAAAGGTCATACATTTATGCTTTATCGCAAACAAATGAAACCTATCGATATGTTTTATCTTCTCACAAAGTCATGGAGTGCGTGTATCTCTGTTTGGAGAAACACGAACGTCAAACCAATTGACCCCTGACACACACATTTTGACCCGTGCACAAGACGTTGTATCGATAAACTAAGCGCAAATAAAAAAATAATAATAAAAAAGCAAAGAACATAGCAACAAGAAATGAAGACATCTGACAAAGCCGAGCAAGCAGAATGACAAGTCTAATGAAAAACAGAGAGGCAATGAGAAACAAGATCGCGATTATCTTTCCTTCGCGGCACGACGCAAATCGTTTGTGTCCTTTGACCCAGTATTCGTGCAGTGCTGCACGATGCAAATCTTCTGTGACCTTTGACTCAACGTAGCTTCAATATTCGATTACTAATATTTACCACTGAAAACCGAGGGGTGGAATACCGAGAGGGGCAGGGTGGTAGGGCGATGGTGAAATGTAATGAAGAGACACGTGTAGCAATAAGAGAAAACCGATTCTGCAATAACACAAACAAGAACAAAAAACCCAACACTGACCTATATGAATATTTAATCAATAATATGATCGTCTGCGTTGCAGGTGTGCAAGTGAAGGGTTGGGGGGGGGGGGGTAACTTGATCATTAATTTGTGTGTGTCAGTGTTTGTGTTCATGGACTGATTGTGAGGGAGGGGGGGGGTGGGGTGGGGTGTGTTTCAGGTTTTGGTGTGGGTATGAAACGAGCAAAACAATACCCACACCACAAAATCTTGGAGGCAAAAAACACTCGCCGTCGCATCATTTTGTCCACACAATATTATATGCACCAACAACCGGAAAGAAAGGTGACAATGGAAAAAGACTCATCTTTGCTTCCTGCGATTCCTTGCCCCCGACTCGAACGTCGCACGATAATCCACATAACAGATCTGTTGTGAGATGGTCAACGCTGACTGTGCAAGCAAATCACCTCGTTTGAAATACGACAATCCCATCGCTCGAATGCAACATGTGGGCACTATCGTCTCAAAGGCGCTTACTGTTGGTTTCACACACCACTCTGTAGTCGGAACCTACAGAACTTCGCATTATCAAACCTGACATACTTGTCTCAACATTATAAACTCAAATCACACACAGTAAGTTGCTTTCGCACGCCAGCTTTGAACAACGTGCTGGGGCCCCGAACATGCATTATAATAACAGAACTCGCGTTTCAAACCATGGCTCCCTGTGTTGATTTTTCACTCAATGTTGAACCACCAAAATGATGACAAAAACGATGTTTGATGGTGTGTTGCCAGACCAGCTTTTTTGTCGGTCCTCGGGGGGCATATCGACTTTTGTTTCATATTTATTGACCGCGGCCTTCGGCCTTGGTCAATAAATATGAAACAAAAGACGATATGCTCCCCCTCGGACCGACAAAAAAGCTGGTCTGTCAACAACCCATCAAACATCTTATATTAGTGGCCTCAACAGGCCAGTGTGATAAAGCCGACTGCCTAGTAAGGGTTCGCCGGCTCTTAAAACCTATATTTCCTAAAATGTGCTCGTTACTTCACAATCGGGTAATTTCTGAAGTCGCTCAACGTGTAGCCCTGTTAAAATCATTGAAATGTGTGAAAGCTCCAGTTCTGAACCAAGGCAGTGTTTACTTTGTACTAATAAAATACTAACTGATCATAGTCTCTACTGGCCTGTGATATCGATTGTCCACAAAGGGGTTCCTTTTTTAGATGATTTGCCTCAAATGTGTAAAAAGCTCCAATTCTGAAACAAGGCAGCGTTTGCGGCATTGTGGTAATATAACACTGACCTCCAATCGCCTGTGCCATAAGATTTTTGTTTGTTTCTTTGTTTGTTTAACGCCCAGCCGACCACGAAGGGCCATATCAGGGCGGTGCTGCTTTGACATATAACGTGCGCCACACACAAGACAGAAGTCGCAGCACAGGCTTCATATCTCACCCAGTCACATTATTCTGACACCGGACCAACCAGTCCTAGCACTAACCCCATAGCCTAATGCCAGACGACAGGCGGAGCAGCCACTAGATTGCCAATTTTAAAGTCTGAGGTATGACCCGGCCGGGGTTCGAACCCACGACCTCCCGATCACGGGGCGGACGCCTTACCACTAGGCCAACCGTGCCGGTGTGCTATATGATTGCCTTCAGTTGGGTTTCCCTTTTGAAATTATTGATTTACCTCAAATATTCGCGGCTTTCTTCTTCACGCGGGCCATCGATCTACGGGACACTCAGCCATCATGCTCTAACTTATCGTCACAGTCAATACAGCACACGCAACACGTACCTATGGTGTTACCGTTATCGCAGTGTACAAACCTAGACACTGACTGCCGCAGGAGTTTATGCAACACATGCACAACAGATGTTTTTGTCGCAGAAACAAGACGGTGCATATTTCTGCAGCAACGAAAACACAGAATCCTACACAGTGTAAAAACCTAAGCACTGGTTCTATTTACAGCATATATAAACACGTCACAATGTTGATTGTGATGATGTAACCACAGCCTAGAGAGCACATTCACATCTAGGTTTGTTTTGTGTTAATTTGGCTTTCAACACAACACAACACAGAAGCAAGCACACTTCCGATCGAGTGACCTTGACTTCTTTACACAGTGGCATCATGAACCCCGAGTGTTGTTGCTCGTCGTGTACAGGCGCTTGACAGAATTCTGCTTCTTTCTTAGTTCATCATCAAACTCCCAACGCTTGAACGTATTACCTTCTTTTGGTGTCATGAACCCAGAGTTCATTTCTCGTCGTGACACAAATCGTTTCTTCACCACACCACCACCCCACCCCCCCTACCCCCACCTCGATCCTCCTTAGCCGTTCACTATCAAACTTTAACGATTGCATTTTTTGTGTGGTGAGATTAAATAATGTTCAAAGATGTGCAATTTGTCAAATTTAGGGCCATTGGTCGGGGCCATAAATTGATGATAGACTATTACAGTACCGTAAAGTACCTTGTAATCGCCCACCCCCCCCCCCCCCCCCCCCCCCCCTGTGCACCAATTCCGACCCAAAGTAGGGGGTGGGCGCTTACTAGGTAGGCCTACTATACACCCTATGCACGAGCAGTTTTCAGTAAGAAATGTGATCTTTGATCACTTCGTAATCATATCTTCTTTATTTTTTCATCTTCCATTGTGGGTTTTTTTCGTATTGTCATTAGAAGAGCTTGGGGAGACAAATGTCGTCGCATCCTGTTCTTGTCTGCAGAGGTGCCGCTGTCGGCCGCACTGTGTCTCTGTTTCCCTTGAACAACTGGTACGTCTGGTTGGTATTGGTACCTCGCCGAGTGGAGACATCATGCCTTTATTTCCAACGCTTCAGCCACATAGGTGATGCGACAAATTCGTCTATGTCCATTCCACCAGCCAGTTCTAAGGCTCTTCTTTGCAAATCTTTGTTGCGGACGACACGCCCTTCCGCCCGCTCTTGATCAAGATATTCTAACACACCTTCATCTACCTCTTCTGATCTGACGTCTCGACCGCCATGTAACTTTCGCTTCTTCTTTTCCTTTCCGGCCTGGTGACGTAACAGGGTATCGCGATTCTCTCGCCAGTCTCATATCCTTTTTCTATCTACCCCAAACTCACTTGCTGTTTGCGACACATTTCCATTGGCGTTATTATCCAAATAGTCAAGAGCTGACAGCTTAAATGCAACGGTGTACGATTTGATCCGCGGCATCTTGTAATCATTGACTTGCAGGCGTTTAGATCCAAGGCGTGCAGACACACGTGATAGGGTTTCTTCTTCTTCCCGTGGGGGACCGGATCCAATTTCTTGAATGTTGAAGGTCCCGCGGTTTGCAAGAAAGGGAAATCAATCACAAAACTAGCAGATCAAGTGTGGAATTTTTATTTCCCCTGATTTCAATGGTGTAAAGTGGGGGGTGTGCGCTTACAAGGTACTATACCCTATGCACGGTTTTGGACTAAAAGTGGGGGGTGGGCGCTTACTCGATACTGGGCGCTTACAAGGTACTTTACGGTACTAGGCCTAGATATTATACTTGTGTCCTGGCACCTTTTTCAATGATTCAAGGGCACAGCATTATCTGTATCTGTATCTGTTTTGAGATCGATTTGCATCATAATAACTATTACACCTTTTTCAGAATCTCAAAAGACGTATATGAGTGTGAGAGTGTGTGTGTGTGTGTGTGTGTGTGTGTGTGCGGCGGCGTGTGTGTGTGTGGGCCTGTGTGTGTGTGTGTGTGTATGTGTGTGTGTGTGTGTGCGGCGGCGTGTGTGTGTGTGTGTGTGTACTGTGCCGCACGAGCGCGTGCGTACGTCAGTGCGTGCGTCTGTGTGTGAGTTGTGCGTGTGCGGTTGTGTTGTTCTTGTTCTTGTTGAAGCAATTTGTTTCAAAAGATGTTAATAGTGTGGCGTGTGAGTGAGTGTGTGTGTGTGTGTGTGTGTCAGTGTGTGCGTGCGCCGCCGGGTGTGTGTGTGTGTGCCGCGTGCAGTGCGTGCGTGCGCCAGTGTGTCGTGTGTGTGCGAGTGTGTACGTGCCGCGCGGCGTGTGTGAGTGTGTGTACGCTGTTCTTGTTGAAGCAGTTTTTTTCTCTTTTAATGTTACTCTTTTTCTTTTAGAAGCTCTGCCCTGAAACACACCTTGTGCCAATAACGCTTGATCTCACACCCATAGCTCTCTTAATGTTGGTGCTGTTAATATCTTAGGCTTTAAATTAATTGTCACAATGAAAGCTTGGAAGCAAAGGTAAGGGTTTTGAGGATGATCAGAATAAAAACAAATGTCAACACATTTCCATTGAACAGCAAGTAAGCAAACACACACTGACACACACACACACACACACACACTGACACACACACACGCACACACACACACACACACACACACACACACACACACACACACACACACACAAGTACGTGCAGAGACAGCTGGTTACACATAATTGAAAGCTTCAAATCATGCAACACAATTTAAATGACTCTGTTTACTTTATTACGGTGTCAAACCTCTTTGAGGACATACATAATGGAAAAGGACAAAACATTTCTGCACTGCAGGAATGGCAGCAGTTTCCACAGTGGCTATAAACTCACTGACTGGCAGTGAAAAAGAAAGCAATACCTACACTTCATATCCAGAACGTCAATTCTGATCATGATATATTATTATTACAGTGACCACACACCCCCCCCCCCCCCCCCCCCCGCTCTCAGACTGACCAAAATTAGGAAATCAGGTCGTAACAGAGAGAGAAGTACTCTTAACATGGAGGTAAATGTATGGACAGATGCAGTGGAACCCCCCGTTTAAACAGACCTAAAAGAACCTGAGACTGGAAATCAGGTCGAAAGGGTACTCACCCACAGCTTGTTAAATCAATCGGAACAATCTTCAGTAGTAAACTACGTGAGTATGAACTCAATACATTACCGCCAAGATTAACTATTTAATCAAACATCGAGCAACACTAAACACCTGTCCGACCCCTGGAAAAACATGGCGCCAACTGGTCTTACCTGGGCGCATGCGCTGATACTCACGTGACTACGTATGACTAAAATTAGGTGATAAATAATCTACAGATGTTATGAGGCAGAACACCTGGACTGAAAAGTAATTGGTCTTAAAAAGGAGGAAGTCGTAAATCAGGGGGTCTTAAACTGACGGGGGTTCCACAGTATCAAAAGTGCAAGCCTGTCCAAAACAACCTCCTAAAAGAGTTTTTTTTATTGATAGCTGATGGCTATCGAAAGGTAAATTATATGTGGAAATCACGGCAATGACCCGCCGGTGGTCAACACACCCCCCCCCCCCCTTTCCCACTGTGATCGTAGTAGTTAATAAATCCAAAATGTGTTTAATCAAACCGGCAAGTGCTCAATAGGTTTCTGGCAACAAACACTGGGCCCTATTGCAAAGTAATTGCTGTACGGTCTTTGGGTTGAAAGGTGTATACGGGTATTAGAGAGAGAGGGGGGGTGGGGGGGAGGGGGAGAGCTGAGAGAAGCCAGACGGAGGCCGGACACACAGACAGACAAAGAGGCGCGTCGTTGGTCGCGCTTGGGGTCTTTCTCTGTGTATAATAAATACACATACCGCACGATGACCGGTACCTCAACCCACGAACACCCTCGGATCAAGTTAACCTCCGAGCGTGAGTGTGTTAACTTCAGAGCCCGAAATACTCATCTGATACGTTACTCTTTCGTGTTCTAAGTCACGTACACATCATTTCTGGCTTTCGTCGCGCGTTCAGTGATGATGATAGACGCTGAACTGACAAAGTGATAAACCTCGACCAAACAGATAAACCTGCTACTAAATAAATTGTTCGTGCAAGCACAGTCAAAGCAACTTCACTGAGTTAGTCTTCAGTTCGTCGTCGAGGCGATTCGTGATACATGTAGAACGAAAAGTACATACGAAAGTCACGCGGCTGCTTTATCGATATGTTCCTGACTTTTTCTGATTTTTATCGATATGTTCACTGTTCTCTCGTCTGCTACACAGACCCATTCGCCGAGTGCAATCCAGAAATGGTGGTGTGACATGGATCACCGGATCTAACACAACAGTAATACTACAGTAAAGCTTAAGGAGTCGAATATTTGTATACAAAGTTCTACAGGCCATTACATTGTGACATCAGTGGACGAAATGGAAGAAACTGACCAAGGTAAAGAACCACTGGTTGTCGTTGTCTGTAACGCACTCAATTTCGGACTCAAGTTTTTGCCTGTGTGTGTATGTCAGTGTGTGTGTGCGAGTCAGTGTGTGTGTGAGTGCAGTGTCACTGTGTCAGTGTATGTGTGTGGGGGGAGGGGCATATTTGTTTGCTGTGATGTTACTTTCGAACGAATCCGGCTAAAGTTTAAAGATCTACTTTATCTCTCTTGCAAAAATGCATAAAAGTTCATATACTGATGTAGTACAGACACTTTGCAACAAACAACGCCTGGTTTAAAACAAAGTTACTAGTGTCGATTTCGTGCGTTGAAGCTTTTCCTAAACAACGTTTCTTAATACTATCCAGACCTGGGAACCCATAATTATGATACGCCGTATTTTGTACGCATGATTGTCGAGAATACAATCAGTACGGTCAGTGGGAAAAAATACAACGAGAAAAATTCCCAGAATAATTGTCTCCACAAGCCCATCCCGAAGCCGATCAAGTATTCTGACACATAATTACAGTTTACGCTAATTTTTCTAAAGATAAACCAAGTTTGTTTGAGAATACTCTCAGTGCAAAACAGGGGTTCCCAGGTCTGACTATCTAACTGATTTTCGCTTACTTTTGTTATTGTTTAACGCTTCGGCAAATGATTAAAATTAAATAATCATGTAGATGGATGAATTCCTCCAAAACTGTCCTAATGTCATTGCAAAATATGCATTTCTTGTAGATTGTCTAAGTGTCACATTTGCCTGTGATCAGGATTCACTTCATCCCTACCTGGTATTAAACCTATTTTTGAAGAGGTAAACAAAATTAAAATATTTAGTCAAAACTTGACTAAATATAAAAAGACTTCAATGAAAAGGTTGCACTCAATATCTTCCTAGAATCTGTTTTTCATTTTTATGTACCTAATCTGGTTAATATTTTACAACAGTTTAAAAACGGCCAAAAAATCACTTGCAACAGTGATTCAGGCAACTTGATTGACAGATTTTGGCACGTTTCAAATGTTATGTAGTATTTGTATCTGAAACACACTCATATTTCTTTATCTCTAATTAATATCTTGTGGGCGGGGATGTAGCTCAGTCGGTAGCGCGCTGGATTTGTATCCAGTTGGCCGCTGTCAGCGTGAGTTCGTCACCACGTTCGGCGAGAGATTTATTTCTCAGAGTCAACTTTGTGTGCAGACTCTCCTCGGTGTCCGAACACCCCCGTGTGTACACGCAAGCACAAGACCAAGTGCGCACGAAAAAGATCCTGTAATCCATGTCAGAGTTCGGTGGGTTATCGAAACACGAAAATACCCAGCATGCTTCCTCCGAAAACGGCATATGGCTGCCTAAATGGCGGGGTAAAAAACGGTCATACACGTAAAATTCCACTCGTGCAAAAAAACATAAAAAACACGAGTGTACGTGGGAGTTTCAGCCCACGAACGTAGAAGAAGAAGAAAGAAGAATATCTTGTAGTTACTTTCTCACTTTTTTTAGTTCCTTCTATAACTGGTAACAGGCATTTCAAAATTCTGAGGTAACAGCATTTAAAAGAAGAAGAAACAAGAAGGGCAAAGCCCATACGACTCACATGCTTGACCTTGACCTTTACATGACCTTGACCTTCAGGGTCAAGGTCAAATAACTAAACCTAGCAATGACATCATACACTAAGAACTGCTTTACACATTTTTCCTACCAAAATACATGTGACCTTGACCCAAGGTCAAGGTCATGCAACACAAAGCTGTTAATTCAAGACATAGGAAGTACAATGGTGCTTATTGGCTCTTTCTACCATGAGATATGGTCACTTTTAGTGGTTCACTACCTTATTTTGGTCACATTTCATAAGGGTCAAAGTGACCTTGACCTTGATCATATGTCACCAAATGTGTCTCATGATGAAAGCATAACATGTGCCCCACATAATTTTTAAGTTTGAAACAGTTATCTTCCATAGTTCAGGGTCAAGGTCACTTCAAAATATGTATACAATCCAACTTTGAAGAGCTCCTGTGACCTTGACCTTGAAGCAAGGTAAACCAAACTGGTATCAAAAGATGGGGCTTACTTTGCCCTATATATCATATATAGGTGAGGTATTCAATCTCAAAAACTTCAGAGAAAATGGGAAAAATGGGAAAAATAGCTGTTTTTTAGACAACATTTATGGCCCCTGCGACCTTGACCTTCAAGCAAGGTCAAGATGCTATGTATGTTTTTTGGGGCCTTGTCATCATACACCATCTTGCCAAATTTGGTACTGATAGACTGAATAGTGTCCAAGAAATATCCAACGTTAAAGTTTTCAGGACGGACGTCCGGACGGACGTCCGGACGGACGGACGGACGGACGGACGTCCGGACGGACGGGGGGGGGGGGGGGGGGACGGACGGACGGACGACTCGGGTGAGTACATAGACTCACTTTTGCTTCGCATGTGAGTCAAAAAAACCACTGAGTTAACTGCATTGTGCTGGTAAAATTACAACTGCATATTAGCAGCAATCTATCGAACACATGTATAACAACTGCTCACATTTTTCTTCAACACAGCTTTAAGTGCTTAAAGTTCTTGTTGGGAAATATTACAATACAAGCATGGCTAAATGAACACAACCAAAAGAAGGTGACAAAGTTGTTGTTTTTATTGAAAGTCTACTACATGTACACCCTTTCTTTTTTTTCCCCAGCACATCCTGAGCCACCCAAAGACTTTGGACTAAGGATTCGACTGCAGAAGCCATCATCATCCATTGATCCTGAAACCTCTTGCAAAGACAGATCTATTAATAAACACAGCGAATGTAGAACTGTGTGGGAAAGACGACTAGCGCGCCTTCGAGAAGCCGGAGAAGTAGAAGCTTTTCGCAAGAATGAAAAAGCTCGCTTTAGAATGTTTCGAGCAAATGCGACACCAGACCAGAAACACAAGCTCCGTGAAGCTACGAGAAAAAGAGTAGCAGCCCATAGGATTAGGAAGAGGGAACGAAATCTTCAACAATGTGCCACTAGAAAAGAAAAATATAGTATTCGGATGAGAGTAGCTTTGAGCTCTCAATGTATTAGAATGCGAGAGAAGAGAGCTGCCATGAGCTTAGAAGAGCGAGAAGCACATAATGCAAGGTTGGTAACTTTTGGTTTCCTAAAAAACAGTTTGATTCTGCATACATGTGCATCCTGGCTTTTTTTAAATGGTTTGCTTGGCTAGCATAACACCCTTCAATATTGAAGAATAAAAAAAAGTCAGTATTAATTTTTTTTCAAGACAACTTTAGATTCGCATCGAAAATTAATATTTAGTTTTTGTAAATACACAAGTCTTTTTAATTGAGTTCTACACACTTTATCTATTACCACACAGAAGACGACAGAAGTACCAAGAGATGAAAAAGAAAGGAAAAGTACCTCCAGCAACATTGCCTCGCAAAAAAGAATCATCAAGCCTTGCCAAGACTTCAACATCAACAGAGGCAGCAGCTGCACCAGCAGTGCCATCCTGAACTCAGGTCAAAATGAGTTCGGCTCATTCTCTCCCTGACAGGATGCCTAGAGTTTCCTTGTCTGGCAAGGAAACCGAATTTTTTTTTTATATACATATTTAGAGCTTTTTGTAATGTATTATTGATATATAAGCAGATTCGCGATCGCCGATAATGATTTTGCATGGTGTTTTGTAATTTTTAACATACAAAGGAATTGATATGTAAGACAGTTTCAAGCGAGCTATTTTTCGCGGCTGTATTTACTGTGCAAACAACTCTAAATATGGCAAAAGTGTCACGTGATAATCAACCGTTTGGTTTCGGCGCTCACTGGAGCAGACGTTTTTTTCTGTAACCCGAGTTGACAGTGATGAAACCATATATTACGGTCTCCTTCCGGCAGCAGTCCCAAAATTTCGACTTGTTTTGACCTTAGAACGATGTCTTTATCATAACTGTGAAGAACAGAACGGAGATCACTGTCGAAGTCGGCCGCAATCTGCAATCATTTTCGTCTCGCGAACACTGATCTCAAAATTTAGATTAGTGCTCGCGAAAAACATATGGGAGATAACTCTGTTATCTTATATTGATAGATTCGCGTAGGACTGTAGCGTCCGGTCAGAGAGACAACTGGCAATAGCCGTGGGGCAATGCTTATCAGAATGCAGCAGTGCATGTGTAACCGTGTGCCCAAACACTACGATCACCTCGGGAAGCGAAGTGCAATCAAACAGGATTGAAAATGTTAGGGCTAATTTCTTAGCCCTATAAAAACTGTTATGCAAACCCGAAGGTTTCCATGAACATACAGACAATCGGAAACCACCAGACCCTATCACAAACAGAATTCTACAATACACCGGTGTTGACTTTTAAAGGCCAACAACTCGGGTGCAGAGTCTGCTGTGAAAGGAGCGGTAGCCTCCCCTGTCACACATAACAACTCAGTCTTTGTCTGAACAAGTGCAATCAACCCCTGCCAAAACGTCAGTTTCATCACCATCAGAAGGAAAGTCCTCGTCAAGTGTTACTGATGCTGAGGATACACCAAAGGTTTTCATAAGTCCTTGGAAGCAAGTGATGACATTCAGGTGGTCAGGACAACCCCCTTCCCCATGTAGGTCAGTAAATAAATTGGTCTTTGATCACAGAAACTGGATCCTATCTTAAAGTAATTGTTGTGTTGGAATTGGTTGAAAGGTGCACCATGGTAAGACTCACATTCCAGGCAAGCATAACACAAAAGTGGAATGTTAAATTTTGCCCCCCCCCCCCCCCCCCCAAAAAAAAAAAAAAAATCACAGCAATAATTAAGTAGATGTGCAACGCCAAGGCACTGCATACCCCAGCGAAAGACAAACCTCTCTCTCTCTCTCTCTCTCTCTCTCTCTCTCTCTCTCTCTCTCTCTCTCTCTCTCTCTCTCTCTCTCTCTCTCTCTCTCTCTCTCTCACACACACACGAACACACACACACACACACACACACACACACAAAGTTACACACATACACACTCACTCACACGCACTCACTCTCTCACACACACTTCATACACACAAAACACACCCCCATACGCACATATAAACAAATACACACACACACACATACACTTATGCACACGTACAAACACACACCCACCCACCCACCCACTCTCTCTCTCTCTCTCTCTCTCTTTTCTCTTATATACAAACAGACACACACCCATACAAACAGACACACACCCACACACACACACACACACACACACACACACACACACACACACACACACACACAAACAGTAACACTAACACATGTGTACAAAATGAACACAAACACACACACCGCGCGAGAGAGAAAGACTACAGGGAGGCATGACGTCATGATGCAATAATTGACGTCAAAGACTTTTGACCGTGACGTAATCTTCTCACGCGAGCTTTATCCATAGTCTTGAACAACCACACACAAATAGACTTGGAAAGTACAGAATTTCTACCCGTCCAAAGCGGCCTTGGGTGGCGTTTGCTGAAAAAATGGGGGCGCCAATTTTACCCACCGTATTTTTGTTAGTATGGTCCCAATTTTTGGTGAACTTCCATCTCCAACTGTAGCCCATAATCGGGCACAACGAATCCTTCTTTATCATGTATTATCGGTGTGAACATTTCTCAAGTCGATTACAGTATGTGGGATACCTCCAGCTTCGCTGGGAATATACACTACAGTTGAACCCCCCTTTTAAGACCCCGCCCCTCAATTTAAGACTTTCTCCCTTTAAACTAAAGACCCTATTTTCTCAGACTTTGAGCCCCCCAACTTGAACAGTATAGCTCTTGGAGTGATTAGAGACATTTTTTGGTTCATCATATATCTTTAACTGCTTGTATGACCAGCTGTCAGATGTCTCTATTGGAATCTCACTTCACGGTCTATGTTTAAGACTTTATGAAGAAATTGATTGATAACATAGGCAGACACTTCAATACTCAAATTATAGGTGCGTATTAATGCCTCAAATTAATTACTCTTTAACTTTACGGGATGCTTGCAGTGATGTTTATATGAAGAAACTTAAATCTCATCATTGTTGTGCTATTAAACTCATTTCACTAGATTCTGCAAAATTCTATCAGTTAACGAAGACCACTTCCTTTACAGGTAGAATTTAACAAGACATTGTGGTTGTTTAAGATTTATCCCAATACAAGGGCACCTGCTTATTTACAGACTGATTATCAATTCAGAGGATATGTATGGTTACAATCAGATACTTCCACCATTACCACCCCCTGATTTATATGAGACCAGTTTAGCATGTTCAAGGTCATTCACCTCTGCACACTCTCAAAACCTCATCACAACAACAATTTTCAAACAAGAGTTAAAGAAACAGCTTATTCACATGCAAAGTAACATTGAAATGCCAAACTCTTCTGCCCTCAAAAACATCTCAGATTATTTAAGGCATGAATTAATCTTACCCAGTTACATAATGATTTAATTTCTTTGTCGCCACTTCAATTTCTTTTTTAGCTTGCACCTGTAACCATCTTGCCCTTTAACATAGAGCAGTTGATTAATCAGTTGTAATACAGTAATATATATGTAATACCCCCCTTTTAAGACCTCCAAAAATCTGAGAAAATCAGGTCTTAAAAAGGAGGGAGTCTTAAAATGGGGGTAATTTTGCGACCACACAGCAGGAATTCCTTTGTTGTGATCTAGCAGCTCCCAGATCAATTTATTTGTGCAGACAGTGCCTTATTGCTTTTTCAGATTTTGCATTTTCACATTTGAAGTCTTTCATTGGTCTTACCGCACAGATGCGGTTCAGTCGGTGGTGCGCCAACACTGTGGTGTCTCTTCAGCTAGCAGCATCAATCTCCACCTTGGCCTCTGACAGCATTGCAGTCTCCTTCCTCCATGGTGTAATGAGAAGCCACTGCAGTCCCTGACTGTTCACCCCTCGAATCATAGTATCCTTAACGGATTATGACTTTATTCAGTTATTCTGCAGAAAAACAGAAATGCTGGAGAAAAACTCATTTCTGCATAATGTCATCTTTCGTGAGAGCAACGTTTTTTTCTGCAGTAAAAACATTTTACTGCAGTAAAATTGAAATCAAGAATGCTGCAGTAAAACGGTGCTGTTGTTTTACTGCAGAAAACCTGTTTACACTTTTTCTGCAGCATTTTGTACTGGCTCATTATAATATTGGAGCACGCGAGCCCCCCTCTGTCGAGAGATGGACTCATCCAGAATAACCAATAGTTACAAACTATTATACTATCCCAGGGGGCGACGAATACAAACGCTACTTTACAAGGTCGTTCGTTTTTCTCCAGAAAAACTGTCACAGACTATTCTGAAGAAAAAGTGAATCGCAATAATGCTGCAGAAAACCAAGTAAACATTATGCTGCAGTAAAAAAACGTTGCTTCGGCGAAAGATGACGTTATGCAGAAATGCTGCAGAAAAGACAGTTTTTCTCCAGCATTTCGGTTTTTCTCCTGAATAATGTCATAATCCGCCAAGAGCCAGTACAAAATGCTGCAGAAAAAATGTAAACAGCTTTTCTGCAGTAAAACAACAGCACCGTTTTACTGCAGCATTCTTGATTTCAATTTTACTGCAGTAAAATGTTTTGCAGCAGAATAAAACGCTGCTTCGGCGAAAGATGACATTATGCAGAAATGCTGCAGAAAAGAACGGTTTTTCTCCAGCATTTGTCTTTTCTTCAGAATAACTGAATAAAGTCATAATCCATAGCTGTGGGGAAAAAAGTTATATTTCAGAATCAGCCCTTGCAGTTACAATTAAGTTATACAAGAAAAGTAGAGAAAAAGACTTCAGTAATTAGTCAGGTTTTAATGAGAATATATCATGGCAGCTTTTTGTAGCCCGCATTTGTGGTAGTGGAAGTTTGCTGTACAGTAAACTACATTTGCTTCCTGGAGCAAAAAGCGAAATAGCTGTCTTTGTGCAGAACACACGGCTATAGGGACTGTCCGACATGTCGTCTGCTAAACATCATTTGATGGTACAGTAGAACCAACATTTTAAGACCTCTAAAAATCTGAGAAAATCAGGTCTTAAATAGGAGGGAGTCTTAAAATGGGGGTAATTTTACCGAGGTTATGAACAAAAAGTCTGAGAAAACAAGGTCTTAAAAAGAAAGGAGTCTTAAATTGGGAGGGGGGGGGGGGTTCCACTGTATTCATGGTTCTCCCCAGGCAGCGGCTAGTGGAACAGCATGATAATCCAAGCCGGCCCCTTTAATAAAAGTAAACAGTACACTTGATCAGTTTGCATTGATAGATATTAAAAATAAAACAAGTCGCGAAAGGCGAAATTACTACATTTAGTCAAGCTGTGGAACTCACAGAATGCAATGCAAAAGGCAGTGAAAGTGACGAGCCTGTTTGGCGCGGTAGCGGTTGCGCTGTGCTTCATAGCACGCTTTACTGTACCTCTCTTCGTTTTAACTTTCTGAGCGTGTTTTGAATCCAAACATATCATATCTATATGTTTTTGGAATCAGGAACCGACAAGGAATAATATGAAATTGTTTTTAAATCGATTTCGGAAATTTGATTTTGATAATAATTTTCATATTTTTAATTTTCAGACCTTGTTTTTAATCCGAATATAACATATTTATATGTTTTTGGAATCAGAAAATGATGAAGAATAAGATGAACGTAAATTTGGATCGTTTTATAAAAAATAATTTTAATTACAATTTTCCGATTTTTAATGACCAAAGTCATTAATTAATTTTTAAGCCACCAAGCTGAAATGCAATACCGAAGTCCGGCCTTCGTCGAAGATTGCTTTACAAAAATGTCAATCAATTTGATTGAAAAATGAGGGTGTGACAGTGCCGCCTTAACTTTTACAAAAAAGCCAGATATGACGTCATCAAAGACATTTATCGAAAAAATTAAAAAAACGTCCGGGGATATCATACCCAGGAACTCTCATGTCAAATTTCATAAAGATCGGTCCAGTAGTTTACTCTCAATCGCTCTACACTCACACACGCACACACAGACACATACACCACGACCCTCGATCTATTCCCCCTCTATGTTAAAGGCACAGTAAGCCTCCCGTAAACCATCACAGATACTGTCAGGCTTTTACACACAGTACAAACACCCTTCCATTTGAACGCTCACCAAACGGGAACATCCTAGGTGCCCTACGTAAAGAGCGAGCAATTTTCAAAGAATTTATTTTTGCGTGGTTTATCTTACCCCTGAGCCACCGTGAACCCGTGTGATTTTTCCCTTTTTCACAATGCAGTCGTCAGTTTGTAATTTGAATGCGGCTCGCTGTGAGCTTATCTGCAATAGCACGTTATTATGTACCTCTGACTTTTCACGAAACAAACGAATGTGGTTCATAAGAACTCGAGCGATGGCTTTTGACTGCCTATAAACCGTCGTCTGCTACGAAAACCACGACCTTGCGTATCCCTGCTTCCAGGCTTTTCTTTTTTCAAACTTTCAAAACTTCGAATTGTACTGATCTTGTCTTGATGAAAAAATAATTCTTTTATGATTTAAAAATGTTTCTGTAACAAGCTGTCAATTTATTATTTAGATTTTAAAAGTTAGGTCTAGCGCCAAAACGCACAATCATCGCTTAACGGCTATCGCCAGTTGAAGGGAAGTAACTCATTTTTGACCTGAGTTCAGGATGGGTCCGATTGAGATGGTCTCAATCCGAAAAATTAATTCTTTGAAAATTGCTTGCTCTTTACGTAGGGCACCTAGGATGTTCCCGTTCGGTGAGTGTTCAAATGTACTGTGTGTAAAAGCCTGACAGTATCTGTGATGGTTTACGGGAGGCGTACTGTGCCTTTAAAACTTGACAAAATGTAAAAAGGTAATATTACATGTAGATGCTTTGAGTTTGAGCCAGGCGGTGGGGTCTAAATGCAAGTAGGACATGCCGCGCTTTCGCCCTCTAGCTCTTTGAAAATGCATCATAACCCCCTTATTTTTACATTTAGTCAAGTTTTGACTAAATGTTTTAACATAGAGGGGGAATCGAAACGAGGGTCGTGGTGTATGTGTGTGCGTGTGTGTGTGCGTGCGTGCGTGCGTGTAGAGCGATTCAGACCAAACTACTGGACCGATCTTTATGAAATTTGACATGAGAGTTCCTGGGAATGATATCCCCGGACGTTTTTTTCTTTTTTCGATAAATACCTTTGATGACGTCATATCCGGCTTTTTGTAAAAGTTGAGGCAGCACTGTTACACCCTCTTTTTTTCAATCAAATTGATTGAAATTTTGGCCAAGCAATCTTCGACGAAGGCCGGACTTCGGTATTGCATTTCAGCTTGGTGGCTTAAAAATTAATAAATGACTTTGGTCATTAAAAATCTGAAAATTGTAAAAAAAAATATTTTTTTATAAAACGATCCAAATTTACGTTCATCTTATTCTTCATCATTTTCTGATTCCAAAAACATATAAATATGTTATATTTGGATTAAAAACAAGCTCTGAAAATTAAAAATATAAAAATTATTATCAAAATTAAATTGTCCAAGTCAATTTAAAAACACTTTCATCTTATTCCTTGTCGGTTCCTGATTCCAAAAACATATAGATATGATATGTTTGGATTAAAAACACGCTCAGAAAGTCGAAGAGAGGTACAGAAAAGCGTGCTATCCTTCTCAGCGCAACTACTACCCCGCTCTTCTTGTCAATTTCACTGCCTTTGCCATGAGCGGTGGACTGACGATGCTACGAGTATACGGTCTTGCTGAAAAATTGCATTGCGTTCAGTTTCATTCTGTGAGTTCGACAGCTACTTGACTAAATGTTGTATTTTCGCCTCAGTTACGCGACTTGTTTATTTCTACGACTTAAAAGTTGATACAAAGTGAGACAATGTTATAAAGATAGTAGATAGATATATAATTAAAAAAAATATCACACGTAGATGCTTTAGTTTGAGGTCGGGCGGCGGGGTTTAAAAGCAACTAGTTTTATTCTAGGCTATGATAGTGTTGGTGCAGTGAGCGATACCTACCGCCTGTGGTTCAGCTAGGAACACTTGCCCAGCTGTCAGTGGCCTTGAACTATCATTGGAAAGCAAGCGGAGTAGTGTCCCTTACGTAGACTTTTTGCCCAAAACTGCCAAATACACACCATAGGCGCCAGACAAGTGGCCCCCAAATACAGCGTCACTTTTTGTACCCCACTAAAAAAATCAAACCAGTGTTAGTTAATTGAAATATACTTAAAATTGGATGTCGGGTACACGTTTTGGATTAAAGGTTTGAATCAGATAACACGCTAGACAGTTATTTTGTCGTAGTTCGGATACGGAATTAATGTCTCAGTATTTTATTATGCCAAGTTTAGTACCTCTCTGGCGCCTACCGTTTCCAGTGGGCAATGTTAGGCAAAAAGACGTTTTAAGGGGAATCACTCCTCTTGGTTTGCTATAATCTTTCCGGACGCAGACGACTGTCCGGGCTATTAGCTGAACAAGAACTGAATTTAAGATTCTCGCCTTTTCCCCCTACAGCAATGCCCTGAAAAATGAACAGTCAGGGGCCGTTGCTTCTCACTACACCATGGAGGAGGGAGACACATCAGTTCTGCCAAATTTCGAGGTGGAGATCGATGTTGCTGAGGAGACACCGCGGGGTTGGCACAGTGACAGTTCTGAACCACATCTGCACGGTAAGACTAGTGGCACATGCCCTCAGATGCACACACACACACACACATGCAAAATGTGTACACATAAATTTGCAAAAAACATAAAATTATGTGTCTTTATGGTTGGTGTTAACTGTCGCGGTGACATCTCCTATGTTTATGGATCTGCATTTGCAAAAATGTTCTTCTTTTAATTCCTTTTTTAATTCCTTTTTCGTGTGTGTCTGTAATTATTTTTTTTTAATGTTTTCCTACAAAGGGCACCTGCATGGTTTGCTCCATTCTTTCCCCTGTCATTTTATCTCAGCAACCCCCTTGTTCCTTGCTGACCGTGATAAGCATTCCACAACCATGCAGACGCAAACATACACACACACACATCTCCTCCTCCCCCTCACATCTCCTCCTCACACACGTTTTTGTATGTGACACGGATGTCTTTCAAGCGTCTTCCTCCAAACATCTGATACTATTACTAATGATAGATCATAATCGGTATGGCCTTTGATTTTATGTGCATTTATATAACCTATGTCATTCTTTATTCTTCAGTGCCAGTCAGTGAGGTTGTGGCCACAGAGATAAAAAATACCATACATGCAGTGCAGACATTGGAAGAACAGACTGCACTCAACACCTACAGAGATACCTGGCTGAAGCAAGAGATACCAACACAAGAAAAACAGACTGCAGTCAACAATCACAGAGATACCTGGCTAAAGCAAGAGATACAGACACCAGAAACACAGACTGCAGTCAACACTCACAGTGATACCTGGCTGAAACAAGAGATACGGACACCAGAAACACAGACTACAGTCAACACTCCCAGTGATTCTTGGCTGAAGCAAGAGATACAGACACAAGAAACACAGCCTACAGTCAACACTCCCAGTGATACCTGGCTGAAACAAGAGATACAGACACCAGAAACACAGACTACAGTCAACACTCCCAGTGATACCTGGCTGAAACAAGAGATACGGACACCAGAAACACAGACTGCAGTCAATACTCACAGAGATACCTGGCTGAAGCAAGAGATACAGACACCAGAAACACAGACTACAGTCAACACTCCCAGTGATTCTTGGCTGAAGCAAGAGATACAGACACCAGAAACACAGACTGCAGTCAACTCTCACAGTGATACTTGGCGGAAGCAAGAGATACAGACATTAGAAACACAGACTCCATTCAATATTGACTGTGAGACAGAAGAAGATGTGCCCTCAACATCTCTCAGTCGTCCAGAGCAGCACAATATGGCATGTACAGATGATGACGAGAAACCATTTGCATGTAGCCTGTGTGAGGCTACATTCATCCGATCCTATAATTTGAAGAAACACATGTTAAGACATGCAAAAGGAAAAGAATCATGTGTATGTACTCTTTGTGGTGCCAGAGTTAAAAAACCCTATTATTTGAAAAAACACATGTTGTCACATACAGGAGAGAAACCATTTGCATGTACAGAGTGTGATGCTAAGTTCACCACATCTGGTTCTTTGAA
Source organism: Littorina saxatilis (assembly GCF_037325665.1). Classification (NCBI taxonomy): domain Eukaryota; kingdom Metazoa; phylum Mollusca; class Gastropoda; order Littorinimorpha; family Littorinidae; genus Littorina; species Littorina saxatilis. The sequence continues at coordinate 55,977,499 of NC_090247.1, forward strand.
GGCACACATGTTGAAGCATACAGGAGAGAGACCCCATATGTGCAAGTTGTGTGATGCAAGATTCCGGAGATCTGGTACTCTCAGAGATCACATGTTGATACACACAGGAGACAAACCGCATGTGTGTGTTTTGTGTGATGCAAGATTTAGACAATCAAGTGCTTTAAAATATCACATGGTAACACATATAAAAGGGAAACAATATGTATGCGCTGAGTGTGGTGATATGTTTGCACTGTCTAATATCTTGAAGAGACACATGTTGACACATTCAAGAGAGAAAAATCACATATGTACGGAGTGTGATGCTGGGTTCTCACACTCCGGTTCTTTGAGGCAACACATGTTAACACACAGAGGAGAGAAAATACATGCATGTCCAATTTGCGATAATAAATTCGCACAAGCCCGTTATATGAAGCAACACTTGCAAAGACATTCAGCAGAAATATCAAGAGAGTGTGATGATTACAAATACAAAAGGTCTAGGAGTGCGAAGCGAAATATTCCAAAACGCACAGAAGAGAAGAATCATATACATGTATGTACAGAGTGTGATGCTGTGTTTACATATTCAAGTAATCTGAAGCAACACATGTTAACACACCGAGGAGACAAATCACATGCATGTTCAGTTTGTGATAAAAAATTTGCACAGGCTCGTTATTTGAAGCAGCATATGTATACACATGCAGCAGTTAAATCCAAACATGCACACAGCACGTGATATCATGTTTACCTGGTCAAGAGATTTGAATTGAGACAGGTGTGCAATCATGCATGAATGCACAAGGTGTGACATTCTGTACAAATTTCGTGTGTGTTCATTACTCCTGGCCATCATTCATATTCTATGTCATATTTTTTTATGTCTCTTGTCTCTGCTGTGTTTTGCATGGTTGCCACTCTCAAAAAATAAAACTTGCTGTGGTGCAGGGGTAAATAACACTCCGCTCAGGGGTTATGTTTGCCCCCTGTACGGTAAAGGTTTTTAGAAGAATTGATAACCATTATGGTCTCTCTTGCAAGTTAATCATACATAGAAAAACAGCAAATTTACTGTTTTACGACAATGAGCTTCTCAAAAGTTAATTAATAAAATCAATCCAGGTTGCCCTTCAACAAAACAAAGTTGATCAAACTTCATTGATGGCAGAACTACTTAAAATCAAATAATAAAATTCATTGCTTGTTCTCTCTTGTATTTAAAAAATTTTTTTTTAATAAGAATACTTGTTTTATACTTCTTGAAATTTTCCGAAGGAATTTTTTTTGGGATTTAAAACAATGGGCGGTTCTGGTGATGTTATGCCCCTTCTTTCTTTCGGCTGGTAACAGGCGGAACCTTGCAGCAAGATCACACGAAAAAAGAAAAAAAACGTGCATTGGTCCCAAATAGCATGTCGCTTTGGTAACAGTTCGTGTGTAAGTCGTGCATTTTATATGGTAAAAAGACGATGGTAACAGGCGGAACATCGCGGCAAGATCACAGGAGTTGTCTCACGTTATCATTCCAGAAGCGCTCATTTTCATGAACACAAAAGAAAATCATCATGCCGGAAAAAAGTTCTGACAAATAACACTGGAAATAGTAGTTACCTCCCTTGTCTTGCAACATCTTTGCTACATGTACTGTAGTAGCTTTTAAATTCATCATTTCATGAGGTAAATTCTCAAAAAATTGTTGATTCATAACTTGAATTAAATAAGAAACAAGTTTCAAGTTAGTTTGTTTTAATTCGCTAAATTTCAAAAGGGCTCACTCACTCAGGTTTAACGGAAGAAGGTTTCATCAAATGGCACAGTCCTGAACTTACACAGGTTTATATACACGTGTATATATATATAGCCCTTAACCTTCACCGGATCACGCTTTGGACTACACGGTCCTGATGATGTGGGTCGTGTACGACCCATACTTTCCAAAGAAGGATTCAACGTAAAAAGTATGGGTCGTTTACGAGCTACGCCATCTGAATAGGGATACACGTTTTGTCTGCCTCTTTGCAGAGTATGGGTCGTACACGACCCACGCCATCCGAATAAGGATAAACAACATACAACTCCTTACGTACACAAGTTTCATCTGGGTCGTCCACAACCCACATCATCCGGACTGTGTAGTTCAAATTACATCATCGTTTATTTGTTTGATTACAAAGATAATTTTCATGACATAGCACCAGTATACTGGCGGTAGGAAGAAAAATGTATTAAAAAAAATTCACAGACACTAGAGACAGGTAAAGGGAGGCAATCGTTTCCACTGCCAGTTTGCTAAATAGGCCAGAAAGGATGAGTTGTTTCCCATGAACCGTTTTCTACCTGGAAGTGTGTTTCCAACCCCACCTAAAAGTGTGTTGGTGTCTCAAAGAGCAAAACTTTTTGCGAAATCCAATAATATACCATTTTCTTTGAAAATATTTGGATTATGTGTTAAAATTACCCTCGTACATGTTATGTTAATTAGAAACATTTAAGAATCAAATATTTCACAAAAGCAAACCAATTTAATGTAAGTGCATCAGATATTTAATGATATTTTTTGGAAATGTGTCAAAATTGGGTGTGTTGAAAGCGTGCAATGAGATGGTCGTATGGTGATTGGAGATTACATGAAGTATCAACTCAGAGATAAAGACGGTTTTGTGAGGCTCTGGGTCGTCCATGACCCACGAAGCACGGTGAAGGTTAATATGCTGCAGTTTGTTTGTTTTTGTTGTTGCTTTTGCATCAGGAGGTACTTAACTTAACTTCTGATTTTTTGTGATGTGGGGCACTGAGAGACGATAGGTTACATTTTGTGTGATGCAAGGTTAGGACAACCTGCAAGTTAAAGGCGACACATTTTATCACACACAAGAGACAATTCATGTGTATCAACTGTGCAGGGAGTTGTTGTTTTTTAATCATGGACGAGCATGTGCATGTACATTTTCTAGTACAGTCAAATCTGTCTACATTGTATAACTACAGGTGGTCGCTTATATTTATAAGGTGAATTATTTAGAAGAAAAACTTGTCTGGGATCATTTGCATGATTGTTATGGGCAGGTGGTTGCTTTGGAGAGGTGGTCGCAAAAGCAGGTTTGACAGTATTTTCGGATTATTTCTAATATTTTAGTAAACTGTGGTGAAGATATTTGTACTGTACATCATATATATCTCCACTCCCATATGAAGTAACTAAATGATTCATTTGTACTAATAGACATGCAGTTTTTACCAACTTCTGGTTGGCCTCGTCACTTTCCTGAGAATTGTTAATATAATAATAATAATAATAATAAATGAGCATTTATATAGCGCAACATCATAACTTTACAATTATGCTCTTTGCGCTTGACACATTTAAAATTAAAACAGTTATACAAGCATTTACATCTACATTCATAGTCAACAACGCTTAATTAAAAGCATACACCATCAAAGATACATTACAAAAGATTCTTCCACTAACTAAATAATAAAAACATGAATAAAATAGGTAGTGAAAAATCACTAAAACAACAAATAACACTAAAATTAAAACACAGTTATACAAGCATTTACATCTACATTCATAGTCAACAACGCTTAATTAAAAGCATACACCTTCAAACATACATTACAAAAGATTCTTCCACTAACTAAGTAATAAAAACATGAATAAAATAGGTGGTGAAAAATCACTAAAACAACAAATAACACTACATGTAGCCTACTGATGGACTGAGAAAACAAAATCAGGGGTTGTATTTCCTGAAGAGGTGCGTTTTAAGTGCTCGTTTGAATGCTTGGGGTGACTGAGGTGGCGGATGTGAAAGGGGAGAGAATTCCATTGTGTGGGTGCGCAGAAAGTAAAAGTGCGTTGTCCGTATGTTTTGGTTTTGGTGTGTGGAATGGTAAGGATGCGACAGTCAGAAGAGGCACGGAGTTATCTTGCTGGAGAATAGACGGTGAGGAGTTCAGAGAAGTAAGCAGGAGACGAACCAGAAAAGAAGTTAAAGCAGAGGGTAGACAGTTTGTAGTCAATGCGGGCTTGAATAGGTAACCAGTGCAGTGTGTGAAGAAGTGGTGTTGCGTGATCTCGTTTTCGTGCTTTGAGAATGAGGCGTGCTGCCGAGTTTTGGACTTTTTGTAGTTTATGCAGGAGGTACAGAGGACAGCCAGAGAGAAGAGAGTTGCAGTAGTCAAGTTTAGAAAGAACAAAGGCACAGACAAGAGTGTTATAGTTGTTTGAGAGGAGAGTGTGTGGCGAATGGTGCTGATCTTACGAAGCTCAAAATAAGCTGCTCTACAGACTAAAGATATATGTTTGTTAAGGGTCATGTCAGATGAAAGGGTGAATCCAAGGTTTCTAGCTGATGGTGAGAAAAGAATGTCGGTGTTGCGTATTTGAACAGAAACAGGTTGGGGAGAGGGAAATGTAGTGTTCTTCTTTTTGCACAGTAAGACTTCAGTCTTATCATCATTCAGCTTGAGTTTGTTATCAACCATCCAAGATTTAACATCAGTGATGCATGTCTGAATGGTCTGGATGGCGGAATGTGTCTCTGCTGGGGGACTGGGTTTATACAGCTGGGTGTCATCAGCAAAAGACTGATTTAAAACAGAATGGTTTTGAATCAGTGTGGAGAGGGGCTTAGTGTACATGATGAAAAGGATGGGACCAAGTACTGAACCTTGAGGAACGCCGAAAGAAAGTGGGGCTGGAGCAGACATCTGGCCATCGACAAGCACAGCCTGAGTCCTGCCAATGAGATAGGACTCAAGCCATGCTAGCGGTGGACCGGAGATGCTGTACAGAGTCTGAAGTCTATGGAGAAGCGTGACATGGTCAATCGTGTCGAACGCTGCAGAAAGGTCAAGTAGGGTAAGCACTGACACATCACCACCATCCAGAACAGACAGAATGTCACTGATTACTTTAAGTAGGGCTGTTTCAGTACAGTGAGAAGGGCGATAAGCGGACTGAGAGTGCGAGATCAAATCATGGGTGTTCAAATATGACAACAGCTGCTTCAAAACTACTTTTTCAAAAACTTTGGACAAGAATGATGAATTAGATACAGGACGATAATTTTTTTGTGCTTTGTTGTCATCCAGATGTCCCCAAAGAGGTTCGGCATCTTACTGAAATAAACAGAGACATTTGAGTTTTCTTGCATTGAATCTTTTTGTTATGGGGTTGTCACGTATACAGTTTGTGTGTCACAGTGTGTCCGTGCATGCGCTGGTGTGTGTGTGTGTGTGTGTGTGCCTGCGTGTGTTCCGTGTGTGTGTCTGTTCACTTGCCGTTCAGATAACATCTGAATATTTTGTGCTTCTTTTTCAGTAAAGTGTCTCTGCTCTCTGGTCCCTCTGCCTTATCTCTTGGCGTGTCAAGTTTCTTTATCTGGTCAAAACAGAACTGTTCTTCTCCTTAGTACTGACAAGTCTCTGTTGTCTTATCTCTTCGAAACTGAGCTTACAGTTTAATTTCTGTAACGTCAAATCTTCAGTAGCAGCAGGAGAGCTTAACATGGCTACCATTCTGTTTTTCGCTTTCCTTTTGATGTCTGGTAATGGTGTCGAGTGTGGTTCCAGAGAACGTAGGAATGACGACACAAGCATTCAGTCTTTGTTGACGTTGGTGGAACGGCAGTCTGCCACCATCGAGCGACTATCAGAAGTACAGCGCAGTACGTGTGTCAAACCTCACCAACACTCTGAATGATGGTGTTGTATCCAGAGAGCGAACGCAAGGTATGTCACAGTGTGTGCAACAAAAATATCTCTATAAACGGTGAAATAAAATAAAAACAAGTCGCGTGAAGCGAAATTAATACAATCTGTCGAACTCACCGAATGAAACTAGACGCACTGCATCAAGTTTCTGGCGATCCGTTGATTCCATGCGGACCTAAAAGCATGCCCTGACGACATCCACGTAATGATCGCTCATTTCTTCTTCTTCTTCTTTCTTGATGTGGACTGGGTTCATCAGAACGTCTGTAGTCCAGCGGCGGAGTACTGGGTGATTGGTTACTGGTGGTGGGTGACCCAATAACTCCGAGAAGATGGTTAAAAGTATAAAACTATTTACACGAAGAGCTGCAGGGTTACTGTGTCAGCGAGGCAAGTCCGTGGGTACGACCCAGACCAGTTTGGAAGGACTCCAGTGAAGGAGCAACTGTGGTCTTAGGGTCGAGCTTGTTCCACTGACGCAGTGTTCGGGGGAAGAAGGAGTTGAAGAGAACAGGATGGGATGCCCTCTCCTGGAACAGTCTCTGGGCTCCTCTGGTGCGGCTGTCGCCAGAGGTGTAGAACTCGGCCTTGTTGATGTCGACTATGCCGTTGTTGATCTTGTAGAGCATAGTGAGGCGGTTGGTGAGTCTTCTGTCGGCGAGTGGTTCCCATTGGAGGGTCTTCAGCATGCTGGTCACACAGCCTGGGGTCCGATCGCTGTAGTTGTTGTGGACGTAACGGGCTGCTCTGCGTTGGACTTTTTCAAGCTCCGTGACGTCTTTCTGAGAGATCGGGTCCCAGACTGGCGAGGCGTAGTCAAGGACCGGTCTGACCATGGCCTTGTACGTAGCAGCTCTGACGGTGGTGGTGCACTCCCGGAAGTTCCGCCGCAAGAAGCCCACATGAAGTGACTCAAGCCAGTATAATCATGCAGTAGCGTAAAGCGCTTTACAGGAAAGCACGCTTTTCTTCAAGATATTTTTGTTTACTTTCTGAGCTTGTTTTTAATCCAAACATAACATATCTATTTATTTTGGGATTCAGGAAATGATAAAGAATACTGAGATGAAATCATTTTTTGGATCGATTACTAACATTTTATATTTTGATTAGAATTTTGATATTATTGATAACCAGGCATTACTCATTTTTTAAGCTTCCACGCTGAAATGCAATCCCATAGTCCGGGTTTCGTGGAATATTGCCTGACTAAATGTTTAATCAATGTGATCGAAAAAATGAAGGCGTGACCGTGAGTGATCATCTCAGTGGAAGAATTTGTTCGTAAAGTTTCATGAAATTGATCGGTACAGTAGTTTTTTTTCTGAATGGCTCTGCACACACACACACACACACTGACACAGACAGACACAACGACCCTTGTCTCGTTTACCCGTCTTTGTTAAGTCATTTATTCAAAACTTGACGTGACTAAATGTAAAAACAAATAAATAAAAGCAAAACAAAACCCGCCGGCCGTGGCGACAATTGCTTTGAATTCTACCCATGACAAGCATTTTCAAGGGATTACGAACAAAATGCACTAGATGGAATTGCGAACTTGATTTACGAGTGACTTGAAACTGACTTTGAGCAAAGTACCTTGAAAGCACTCCGAGTTTAGCTCTAGTAGGCCTACTCGCATTCATAATTATTCGCTTCAATCAGTCTTTCGTTTTACTATGAAGATCAGACATAACTGTATGGGGACGGGTTTACCAACAGCGGCAAGTGAGACGGGTGAGAAAAATAGGCTGGGGTTGCGCCAGTGGATTGGTATTTGTGTAGTGTGTGTGTATTGTGTGATGGTGTGTGTCAGTGTGTGTGCGCCGGACGGTACGCCATGTGTGCGTCAGTGCCTGCGTGCGCGCGCGCGTGTGTGTTAGTGTGTCAGTGTGTGTCTGTGCGGGCCGTTTCTAATGTTGTATACTCTATAGTCTCTGACTCAGTTGATGTGGAAGCAGAAAATCCGTTTTGCCGTTTTCACTCTCCTCAGTTGAAGGGACAGTCAGTATAAAAAGCTGACCGAAGACCTCGATCAGTATTTCTCCTCTTTTCCTAATAACCAGCGTCCGCTTCATACAGCGACCAACCAACAGGACTGGATTGTAAAGCTGCGCGGCTGACTGTCGGATCGATATAGCCTACATACAACTTATTCAGGTTCAATTCTTGTCAAAACCGCGCGCAGCGCGGAAAGGCCGACTCAGAGCTCTCTGTCTCTCTCAGTCTCTCTCTCTCTCAGTCTCTCTCTCTCTCTCTCTCTCTCTCTCTCACACACACTCTGTCTCTGTCTCTCTCTTTCTCCAGGAGCGGTGCCGGAACTGACGAGTGTCGATAAAAACATAGTAGATTTAAATGTAAACTGAAACAGTGACACTTCGACTTACCATCACAGATCTGACCCCCCCGGCCTCCACCGGGACACCGTTAATACAAGACAAGACAAGATTTGACAACATCTTTATGATCGAGGGTAATAGATAAGCAAGAATATATGGGTTTTTTTTTTACATCCAGCCCTCGCCCTACGATAGTGTCAACAGGAACAGATAACAATATAATAACAAAGAACTATCATAACAAACTTAACACAAGGCTATACTGAATTATAATAATGCAAATGAATCAGCATCCTGGCTGCTCGTGCGGCTGAGGGGATATGGAATTTGTTCATGAATTAATTTCTGTTTGTAAGTCCGACACTTAATGTTTTTACAAAACAGATTAATTCATACAAATCATCCACTGCGCGGTGACAGATTTTTTCTTCTTTACTGATTTGGTGTTTAACGTCGTTTTCAACCACGAAGGTTATATCGCGACGGGGAAAGGGGGGGAGATGGGATAGAGCCACTTGTTAATTGTTTCTTGTTCACAAAAGCACTAATCAAAAAATTGCAGGCTCGCAATATATTACCTTACTGGGAGAATGCAAGTTTCCAGTACAAAGGACTTAACATTTCTTACATACTGCTTGACTAAAATCTTAACAAACATTGACTATATTCTATACAAGAAACACTTAACCATTATTTTTGACGACAATGAATAGCCCTAACAGCTGCGTGCAAGCAAGCTTCGAGAAGTCGATTTCGCGAAGTCGGCTTCTCCCAATAAATATTTGGCTTTAAGGATTCGACTCACCATCTCTGAAATTAATTCATCAGTTAATTGGCACTATGTACATGAAGCAATCAGGCAGTTGATTTTTGGTACGTGTTCATTATACAAGTGGTGTGGACGGACGGCCTCACCCCTATGACAAAACTTGCCTAGCCAAATCAGAAATGGTGAGCCGAATCGTTTGCTTTGCGACGTCGAATTCTCGAAGCTCGCTAAAGGAAACTTTGGCACTGTCTTTACTTTCTTTATTTGGTGTTTAACGTCGTTTTCAACCACGAAGGTTATATCGCGACGGGGAAAGGGGGGAGATGGGATAGAGCCACTTGTTAATTGTTTCTTGTTCACAAAAGCACTAATAATAAAATTGCTCCAGGGGCTTGCAACGTAGTACAATATATGACCTTACTGGGAGAATGCAAGTTTCCAGTACAAAGGACTTAACATTTCTTACATACTGCTTGACTAAAATCTTTACAAACATTGACTATATTCTATACAAGAAACACTTAACAAGGGTAAAAGGAGAAACAGAATCCGTTAGTCGCCTCTTACGACATGCTGGGGAGCATCGGGTAAATTCCCCACTGTGTTTTATAAAATAATCATATTATGAAAGCACATACATTCTTATCTTAGTTGTTATGTATTCATTGTTAGCAAACATCGGCATTATTCATGTTTTACTTTAAACGCAATCATTGTTATTTATAGATCACAGGCACTTGATGTAAGTAGGTCACACACGTGTAAATGTTGTGCCCAGTCCTTGTTTTTGTTTCTGTTATTATTTTAGTTAGCAGGTCTAGTTGAGCACGTATTAAGTATCATGTACCCACTACTAGTCATTGTGCATTTTAGTTAATGGACTGATGATGTCATTTGTATGGAGTCGACGCACGTGCGAGGATATGTATGTGTGGGAGGGGGGGGGGCGCGGGAGATGGAAGCTTGCTGTATGTTATGTAATGTATATATTGTGTGTGATACGTGGAAATGTGATACTATTTATTTGCATGTATGATACAGGTACAAATGTGATAATTGTAGGCTTATACTAGTGATTACTGTGTGTGATACATGAAATGTGATATGAATGCTGTTTTTATATGTTATACTCTTACTTTCTCCCAAGCGCAAGACAAATTCTTCTATGAAAATTGAAGCCAATAAAATTTGAGTTGAGTTGAGTTGAGTTGAATTCTTCCCCCTAACCCGCGGGGGGTAAAGCGGTGACAGACTAGTGACTGTGAGAGCACACATGTGACCAAGCCTTATAAATGATTCCGTAAAAGTCTTACCAGATGATCTCATTGGGAAGGAGTTGTGTATTTAAACGGTCCTCAGGGACAACGGAGATTTCTTTCACTGACATGGACTGATTACGTGACCGCCGCTACGGTATCCCCAACGCACTGATCGACGTGAATGGACCCGCAATTAAAAATCGACGAAAATGACACGGGCCAGAATGGGGTGCGGAATTTGTTGCAATAATTTTGTTTGATTAGTTTAGATTCACGTCATACCGTGATTTCCCACTTTTTGGCGTAATTTCTAATTTTTACTTTGATTTTTGAAACACTTGTTTGTGTGGGTTGCGTCCGTCCGGTTGATGCCTGACGACCTGATATGCTCCGCCACCCCCTCCTCTATTTGGCCCTTGTCGTCAAATCAAATCAAATCAAATCAAATCAAATTTTATTTTTCGAGGGTTGTGGCATAAGCAATACGTACAACGAGCTTTTTTTCAACCAGCCCTCGCCCAGAAAGGGGACTAATCTAATCACATATTTACACGGATATCAACGTAGAAAAAAAGGTAGAGAAAAACAACAACATACAAGTATGAATATTTACACAAATATAAAGCGTCGTATGAAACGTAGTGAAAACAATGCTGAATACACATGCATGAGTAAATGTGTTATTAAAGCTTTGAGTGTTTTTGTGTGGATATAATGAACTTACACTGATGCTTTGGACAAATGAAGATATAACCAAACGAAGTCTTCCATCACTGTGATTTTTCGTAATTTAACATTAAATACAGTGAAAGGTGTTTTTTGAAAGTATCAATTGGGACTCAAAGAGAGAGAGAGACTGAGAGAGACAGAGAGAGAGAGAGAGAGAGAGAGAGAGAGAGACTGAAAGAGACAGAGAGAGAGGAGGGGGGGGGGGGGAGGGGGGGGGGGGGGGGGGGGGGGGGGGGGGGCGGAGAGCGAGAGCAGAGAGAGCTGGAGAGTGAGACCGAGACTGTGACCCACCTGCACCGACGTAGGTGAAGGGAAACAACTCTTCACCATCTGTGCACAACAAGATGGCGTATGTTGGATGAGAAAGCACAGTACGACTTTTTAATCGCATAGGGATCAACTCCTGCGTTCAATTTCTTGGATTTCGATTGGCATGTGAGTATCAGAATTATTTTGGTTTTTAGACGCAAGTAGCATGATTGGAAAAAAGCGTAAACTTTGTGCAAACTGACCAATTCCGTCTTGCTACCGGGCGTGATGGGATCATGCAGTGAGTAGACTAATTGTTCGTTTTCGCACTGTTGAGTGACGCTCGGGGAGTGTCCATCGCATTCATGCATGGATGATTCTCAGCATTTTCACTTTCTCAGATATACTCAATTGTTATGTCACGTGTATGGGGGAACAGTTTAATGCACTCTTTAAATTACATACATAAATTACATTTCTTTTGACCAGGACTGCAGCACTTTTCTGTTTTGAGTTTGTCTTTCAAGTTTCAGTTTCACTCTATAAGTCCAACAGGTAGCCTAACCCGAGTAACCAATACGCGTCCCTGCTTTGTGATCAATAGACTCATTGACTTAATTGGGGAGAGAAAAAAAAGCAGGATGGAGAGTCTTGACCTTCATAAGTCAGCTGGTAGATCAGCAAAGCTCCATCTGTAAAGACTTGAAGTTGAACAAAGACGAAAGAGAGCGATGTAAGTTTGCGAAGAAGCGCAAGTTGATCTAAAACTAAAGCCAATAATAACTGAACAAATCTGGAGAATGGTAATTGGTAATTGGTCACTGTCGGTCACATGTGTCGGTGTGTGCACTGTCAGCCGTTGCTGCAGGGTTCAGTGAGTGTTCTGTAAGTGTCAGTGGAACTGATGGTCAATTCACCTCATGTGCTATGGACTAAAACTAAAAGTAAAATATATCTGTTACCTGTATATTAAAAAATCTATATATATATATTATTGAAGATTAGGCAGATTAGAATTACAACATTTATTTACAGTTAGAATTAGTACAATTACATTGCATCTGCCTTTTGATAAAATCTATGTTGCGCGGGAAAACAATCTTATGAAAATAGAAAAAGAGACAGTGTTGAAATGTGTTAGAAAAATCATTCATTTCAAAACTTTCATGACCTTGCACGCTGCAGATGTACTATTACATTGGTGCACAGGTTTATTTGAATGTTCAGTTTATTATGTGTTTCTCACTTTCTGTCTTTGATCATTGTTCGGTTTGTTCTTGCAGTTGTTTTTGCAGGCTAATCAAATCTTTCGACAATAACATGACATATGCACAGCAGACTGAACTGGCACGCCACTCACAGCGATAGTAAAGCGTGCCAGTTCAGTCTGCTGCGCTGGACTGGGTTTTGATGCTGGAACTGGAAGACCTGTTTTTCGTAATTGTTCTTTTGCGTTCACATGTCCATACCATTAGGCATTACCACCCAAGCGCGTTATTGCTTTTGTACCAAAATGGATTCACAATTGTAATAATTATATTCATTTGTGTTGAAGTATGCAAAATGCTGAATTTTTGCAATTATACTGAACAAAGTTATTACAGTTTAATAAAAAGTTTCTGAAAAGTTCCAGTTCGTCAAAAAAATCATCAAAACGCCATGATATTTTACGCACTCTTTTGCAATTGTGTTAACAATACTCATGTTAAATTAGAAAGCAATACAAGGAGCCATTACAAAACTACTGGATTTTTCCTGCATAGCCCACAAAAAATGATGCCCAAAACAAGCCTTTTGCGGCTTCTGACGAGGCTGACACCAGTCTTCTTCAACATGTATGTCAAAACAACACTGCTAGGCACAATTAAGACCTGAACCAAATAAATTTGTGTGGGTAGAAAATGAGTTGTTCTTGTATTTGAGATCAAAAATATGGTCACTCTTGCTTATTTTGATCTTTTGTGTATTTTAGTGTAATATATTATGCAAGTTTGCTGTTGCGAATTTGATTTTGGGGGGTGTCCTAGGTCTCTGGTACACTGCATAATCACTCATTTATGAAAAATGAAACTCTTTATTCCATACGGTAGGGGAATTAATGACCTATCTGGCAATATACTTAGTTCTAATTATAACTTGCCGCATCACAAAGATCAACAGCTAAATGTATCTTGTGTACTTTTTTTATGACGGGTAGTGTAGAACAAACTTACAAAGTGAGGCGTAACTGAATCAGTGAATGTTTGAATACTGACATCTCAGCAGAAAAACGCTTGAAAAGTTGAAGGTGAAGTAGGCCGAGATGAAAATGTTAGTTGTTTCAACATTTGTGATTTAGCTATAGCATGAATGTAGGAACAACGTTGGAACAGAATGAAGGTGTGGCAATAAACTGGCATGAATCATGAAATGTGACTTTTACCAGTACTTCAGTTCAATACAATCGCTCCCATTAGGCATTACACTGGTGGTATGTGAAGGACAGAAGAGGAAAGGCTAGAGGGGGTTACAACCAACAATTGTGTTCTCATGGTCATGCTTCACTTGGTTGACTGGCTGAGTTGTGACCCAGAGATGGGATAGAAGTCCACAGGCACATGAATAATGAAATATTGTTTTGTGTACAATTACAACAGTTGTATATATGGACTGGGTGGCCGAGTGGAAACGCACTTGCGCTCGGAAGCGAGAGGTTGCGTGTTCGACCCTGGGTCAGGGCGTTAGCAATTTTCTCCCCCCTTTCCTAACCAAGGTGGTGGGTTCAAGTGCTAGTCTTTCGGATGAGACGAAAAACCGAGGTCCCTTCGTGTACACTACATTGGGGTGTGCACGTTAAAGATCCCACGATTGACAAAAGGGTCTTTCCTGGCAAAATTGTATATATAGGCATAGATAAAAATGTCCACTAAACTACCCGTGTGACTTGGAATAATAGGCCGTGAAAAGTAGGATATGCGCCGAAATGGCTGCGATCTACTGGCCGATGTGAATGCGTGATGTATTGTGTAAAAAAATCCATATCACACGGCATAAATAAATCCCTGCGCCTTGAATATGTGCGCAATATAAATTGCATAAAAAAAAATTAAATTAAAAAAAATAAAATCCCTGCGCTTAGAACTTTACCCACGGAATACGCGCGATATAAGCCTCATGATATATTAATTAATTAATAATTGCAAAAATGCGCACACAAAAAGTGAAATGAAATTATGAATATGAGTTGAACATTAATTAAATAATCTTATTCTTGTGTATTTCAAGGAACTGATGCAGATTTGTCTTAATTCCTTTGAGAGTTTTGAGTGAAAGTTTAGTTTTGACAATGACTGAATGAGTAAATTTGTTGTGTGACTGTGAGCAGCCAGCAAAACAGTTACAGTTGCAGTGAATGGAATACATGAATTTGCAAAATATTACCAGAACAAATTTGCTGAAGTTGAGACTAAAAGTAGGAGTAAGGTGGCATCAAACGGATCCAGGTGTAGTTGTAACTTGTACACAGATTAAAGTATCATTTATAAAGTAATCCAAACCTTTTGAGACAGAGTTTCCAGATGGTTTGCATGAAATTTGTCAAATATTACACAGAATTTGCAGAAGTGTAGACCTTAGAAGAGTAAGATAGCATCATCAAACTGATCTTGAACTAGGTTTTCTACACAGAATATTTTAAATTATTATTTTCACCAAAGCATTTCAGTTATTAGCAGATGGTGTGCTTCATGTTCAAGTCAGCATGACTGCCTTGAGTTGTCATCAAATCAACAACAAAAAAGTACATTAATTACTGTCAGTGCCCTTGCTCATTGGATCACCAACTGTTCTCTTATTTAGCCTCCAAATCTAATGGAGTTCTGCGGGGGCGAGAGATCTCTGTCTACGCCTTTTGTGGACCCTAGAAACACAGGCACTTGACTCTTCTCGGACTCTCCCCATTCATAACAGTCCTCTGTGTCACTCAGGTGTCCCAAGTACTATCAAGAATCTCTAGAAGTGTAGGTGTTAGTCAGTTACACGCCCACAGGAGTAGTAGTAGTACAATGTGTATGCATTACCACAGGTACAGTTGTTTAAATCTCTGCTGATCGTCCACTTCAGTCTTTCTGAATCCCTTTTCACAAGAGCTGAAGTGATACTACTAGAACTGAAGGATGATTAAAAAGTCTGTGTATTTACTGCTCAGGTGGAGTGTTTCGAGAGCTGTAAATTTTGGCATGGGTTTATTACTGTGTTGACGTGAAAAGTGTGTACAGCACGGAAAGCTGCTGGGAGGTACATGTAGTTGAAAGAGACAACACTTTATTGTTTGCGTGAGTAATGGTTTAATTGTGACACTGACAGGTGCATCCTCCGTGCAAACAATGACAATGCAGAAAGTTTGTTGATGGAGTGTTTGATAAATGTTCAGTATTTGAGTAAACTTGCATGCACTTTTGATGTAGTCATTGCAAGTGTTAGAAATAATATGTGCATACAATGATACAAATAATACAAATGCGCAATTTATGAATAAAGTTTCTTTTTAGTTTTACAACGTGAGGCGCTGCTTAAAAGAGAAATGATTGCGCACATTTTCCCCAAACCTTTTGTTTCAATCAATCATTATAACATTTAGTTGCTGTAACAACAGACGATGTTTGGAAATAACTCTGTCATGTTTTTATGGGTTGTGGAAGAGTTGCTTTCCCTTGTTTGGATAAAAACACTGAGGCAAGCCAACAATGTCACGTGGAGCTTGCCTCGGTCAGGCAGTGTTTCTATGGATAGGAAAAGCCAGGAAAAACAAGGGAAAGCATCTCTTCCACCACCCATAAAAACCCGTCATAGTTATTTCAGGAATTTGTGTATGAAACTGTAACAATAAATAACATAGTTGTTTGTCTGTTTTAAAAAAACCAACTAAAGTGTAACATTTGATCCTAACATGAGAGTTTGGATAAAATGAACTTTAGACTTGGAACTTGGAAGATAGTAACTTAGTAAGTTAAGTTTTTATTTGTATTTGTCTAGGCGGGCATTACGCTGTAATGTATCACATGGCTTGTGTTGACATAGTGTTAGGGTTTATGTGAAGACACAAGGTGGATCGAGAGCATTCCAATTGTACTATTAGCACCTGTTGTTCATTACAGGTTTAGCTTTGCAAGACTGTTGTTGATGAAACAAACAGATGCATAATTCCAGAGAATCGGTGTGAATTTAAGCCTCAAATTGTAAAAGTTGCTGTCAGAGCAATCAGAGTGTTGAAAAAAAGAACTGTTCTTACTGTCAACAGTAAGGCTTCCCTGTCACAGTGACCTCTCCTTAACTAATGTTGACAAAACAGTGTCCTCTGTCACAGTGACCTCTCTGTAACTAATGTTGACAAAACAGTGTCCTCTGTCACTGTGCAGGAGTGAGAAGGTTAGAAAGCTTTCATGACTTATTTTCCCTGACATTTAGGTCATTTCTGGGTGGTAATGGGCGATGACACACCATTACTTGAAACTGGTCTGAATCCCACTGTCATGTGTTGTTCTCTGCACAGATGGTGGGCCGATTATCACATCCACTGTGGGAATAATCATCACTTCGATACAGCGACTGAAGCAACGACAACAGCAGCAACAGCAGTAACGGTGGTGGTGGCAGCAGTTGTGACACAGTAAAGGAGAGGAGCAGGGATATACACACGTGTAGTAAACAGTCAAACACGCGTGTGGTGGCCTCAGTTGCGCTGCAAAATGGCTTCTCCTGAAGAAGATGTCAAAGTACGCATGTTGCCTGATGATGATAAAGGTCAGTAAGTGCGTGTATGTTTGCGCTCAGAATTTTATTTAAATGGTAAAATGCTTTTTCTCTGTCCCTATCAATAAGCTCTTTTACTCTCTTTTGCTCTGCATCAATGCATGAATTCTTTGTGGATAGTTCTTACTGAAGTGAAATGCACTGTGCTTATGCAGAGTTATTAGCTAACTACTTAAAGAGTGTATTCACAAAGAGCTATTTGTGCTACTGCTGCATTGATTGAGCTATTTGTGCTACTGCTGCATTGATACAGCTGCATTGATAGATTGGTTGAATCAGATGAAGTAGAGAAGTGTGTAGTGGTGACAGTATGTTGCACTGTGTGCCTGCATGTGTGCGTGCTAGAAGGGAAGAGCTCTGCATTGAAGCCAAGTTACTTGTCACCACAGTTCATGAATAAACGTTCACCTGTGCAGTCTTGTGCCCAGTGCATCGTAATTTCCCATTGTTTAAACCACTCCCACACGCTAAGATGCTTACGTTCAGGTGCAAAAGTGTGTGTGTTAGACTGTTGTTAGGACAGGAGAGAAACTTAGTTAACCTTATTACAAAAGGATAAAGGTTTTAGAGAAGAAGAAACAAGTCGCGTAAGGCGAAAATACAACATTTAGTCAAGTAGCTGTCGAACTCACAGAATGAAACTGAACGCAATGCCATTTTTCAGGAAGACCGTATACTCGTAGCATCGTCAGTCCACCGCTCATGGCAAAGGCAGTGAAATTGACAAGAAGAGCGGGGTAGTAGTTGCGCTAAGAAGGATACCACGCTTTTCTGTACCTCTCTTTGTTTTAACTTTCTGAGCGTGTTTTTAATCCAAACATATCATATCTATATGTTTTTGGAATCAGGAACCGACAAGGAATAAGATGAAAGTGTTTTTAAATTGATTTCGACAATTTAATTTTGATAATCATTTTTATATATTTAATTTTCAGAGCTTCTTTTTAATCCAAATATAACATATTTATATGTTTTTGGAATCAGAAAATGATGGAGAATAAGATGAACGTAAATTTGGATCGTTTTATAAATTTTTATTTTTTTTTACAATTTTCAGATTTTTAATGACCAAAGTCATCAATTAACTTTTAAGCCACCAAGCTGAAATGCAATACCGAAGTCCGGGCTTCGTCGAAGATTACTTGACCAAAATTTCAACCAATTTGGTTGAAAAATGAGGGCGTGACAGTGCCGCCTCAACTTTCACGAAAAGCCGGATATGACGTCATCAAAGACATTTATCAAAAAAATGAAAAAAACGTTCGGGGATTTCATACCCAGGAACTCTCATGTCAAATTTCATAAAGATCGGTCCAGTAGTTTAGTCTGAATCGCTCTACACACACACACACACACGCACATACACCACGACCCTCGTCTCGATTCCCCCCTCTACGTTAAAACATTTAGTCAAAACTTGACTAAATGTAAAAAGTAAATGACTTGTGACAAAACATTTTCTTACTTGTCCTTTTTAACTACATTATACTATTACTTAAAGACATACACAGACTGCATCGAAGATTGCCATTTATATATATATAGAGAGAGAGAGAGAGGGGGAGAGAGACAGAGAGACAGAGAGAGATCTGAGCAAACAGACCTTCCACGCCCAAGTCGTGTGCGACGAAATATTTCTTCATAATAAATTATGTACCAATCCCATTCTTTGTTTATTCCCCCTACCCACATTCTACTGATTACATATGAATTATATCACTCTCCATACAATAACAGCACAGCACACAAATACAACGTAGGCCCTCCAAGTGTAAAGGCGTGCATTTGTGTGATGGCACAGACACACGCACAGGAGTGAAGGCATTCGTGGGTGTGAACGTGACACACCCACACTCACAGACAGACACACAGACACACACACACAGAGACACACACACACAACACACACACACCACACACACACACACACACTCAAGACTCCAAGTGCATGCAAGCACTCATTTGCAAGTGCGAGTATGAACTTCGCACACTGAAGCCGACAGCAGACCGACATCAACAACAGTTTCGTAGTGGCAGTGACCTAAAATCCTCCCACCCGGCCCGTACCTTAGACTTCCCCATCTCTGTCTATTTCCCCTGACATAAAAACTCTTTTTGCCAGCCAGGCGAGTCGATCGCGAAAGAGAGGGGGTGTCTGTTGAAAGAAATTTACGATAGTATACAAGCGAGAGGGCCCAGTCATGCTTGACCTATTCATATTCTTGGGGTGTTAGCGATTGAAGAAGAGAGAGGGGGAAAAGCTGTGGTCTTGGGTCTCTGTGACAGTCGTTTGCACTACATACGCGTTTAAGTCACTCACATTCTGTTCGAGGAAGTTGGGACGTAATTGGTTTGAAGAGAGGTTTTCCTGGGGGTGTGCAGTGTATCGTTGCTTTGTGCCGTGAAACAAGCCACTTCAGTTACACAGAGGAAGAGCTAACTACTCTAGTAAACAGAGGAGCCTTTCTTTTTGTGTCTGTGCATTTTGTGATAAATGTAGGTTGGCCGCCAAGTTGTTTTTGGGTGTTGCCGGGATCTAGGTTCACTGCATTCTGATTCACAGTGTGCACTGTATACATGTGTGAGTAGGAGAATGTAGGCCTGGTTTTGTACTCCCAACCTCTGGCACTATCAGTATCACAAATTGATTCAGCAGAAATCAGGGTCTGTGTGGGAATTGTGTCCTTAGTGTTCTGCTGCATTTCGGACAGGCACAAAGTCTGCATTTCTATCATACAAAAATAAATTGTGTCAGAGACGAGTGAATCAATAAACTTGGCAACACAGCACAGGTCGTTTTTGTGGGTGTGTTGTTCCACATCAGTGATTGATTTGGGTTTGGTGGATTTTGTGTCAGTCACAGTGACAGTGTTGTTCGACATGATTGATTTGGGTTTGGTGGATTTTGTGCCACAGTGACCGGCAATCTCAACCAAGGAATTGTTCAACTAAACTGACTGTGATTCAGTCATGATTGTGTGATCTGAAGTTAATTGTGATTTGTGACTGTGAGGTGAAAATATAGCGATGGAAATTATGATTCTGCAATGTACCAGTGGATTTTGGAGAGCGTATTCAAGAGAAGCATTTTGCTGAATAGTGGCACACCGCTAGAAGAAAGTGTTTATTGTGTGTAATCATTCAACGATTCAGTTGCACTGGGTTTGAGTACAAGGTTTACATAACATTCCTAAGGTTTCATAATGGCTGAAAAGGACAAGGGTGTGGAACTAAAACGCTATGCTCCCGCTGCTGCCAGGGATACAGCAGGTGTGTATGTGTGAATATGTCAGTTATGCTGTGAGGTGATTTTAACATTCAAAAGTGCATGTGTGTGTGCGTATGTATGTGATTAGTTTTGTCGTATCATGCAAGGATTGTGCAGTCAAAAAAGGGCGTATTAATAGACTACTTCGGTCTGGGTGGCCAAGTGGTAAACGCACTTGCCTCGGAAGCGAGAGGTTGCGAGGTCGACCCTGGGTCAGGTCGTTAGCAATTTTCTCCCCCCTTTCCTAACCTAGGTGGTGGGTTCAAGTGCTAGTCTTTCGGATGAGACGAAAAACCGAGGTCCCTTCGTGTACACTACATTGGGGTGTGCACGTTAAAGATCCCACGATTGACAAAAGGGTCTTTCCTGGCAAAATTGTATGCAGGCATAGATAAAAATGTCCACCAAATACCCCTGTGACTTAGAATAAAGGCTGTGAAAGGTGAATGCTCGCCCTAATAGGCTTGAGGTTTGCTGGCCGATGTGAATGCGTGATATATTGTGTAAAAAATTCCATCTCACACAGCAGAAATTAATATTGTAAAGCGCATTGAGCATATGATTATAAATGCGCTATAACAAATGTCCATTATTATTATTATTATTATACATTATGCAAATGATGTATAGACTCGGAGAGTAAGCTGTCATGTTGACTCAAATTTGGTTTGATTTTCTCAGCATTTTCTCTTTCTTCTCTTACGCATATATTCTGTACATTTACTAATTAAGTGTACACTGTCTTGGTACTTTTCATGCTGGGTGATAAAGTCAGCAGCTGCTGCAAGCGTACAGGCACAGCCAGAGCATTATTTACTGTGACAGTTTCAGGTACACTTGCTTTTCCCGTTCTTTTTGGTAACACTGCTGGTATGCAAACAACTTTCTCCTAACGCTTTTCACCTCCTGGTGTGTATGTGGCAACTGGTTCGTGGCAGGAGGTAGGATACCTCAACAATGATTGAAACTGATGAAGAGAAATCCTCTTTCTAGGCCAGGTTGTAACTAAAATAAGTCTTGGCTCCTTGGGTTTTCTTTTTGCCAGTATTTGTTGAAGAGCCAGATGTGAAGCACGACATTATCAACAAAATCAGGCAGAAAGAAGCAGCGGTATCCACAGGCTACGTCATTCTATCTCTCAGTGGTCATGGGAGAAAACACAGGCTCTTATTGCTGCACATACACACACACACACACGGACACAGGCAAGGATGCCACACACACACACTCGCACGCGCACACACACACACACACACACACACACACACACACACACACACACACTGGGTTATCTTAAAATGGGATGCATCCATAAAGTCTGAAACATACTCTACAAAGCTGTTTCCTTGGCAAGAGGGTAAGAAGCAGAAGCACATTTTTAGGTTTATAAAAACAGTTTCATAATTACTGTTTTCACAGAAATTTTATATTTTCAGTGCAAATTTTGGCAGAGAGGACTGTTAACCGAAATTGAATAATAAATTCCTGGCTGACCTTCTGGGCTCATGCAGGTACTAGAAGTAGATGACTAGAACACAGCAGGGACGTTGTTTTTAACAGACATGACTTGGCACAGCAGGGATCTGTCACATTGTCCTACATGTAGTGGAAGTGTTCATATTCTTGTTTTGTGGCTGTCACACTGTTGTAGAGGCAGTAAAATCAGGCAGTAAAATAAAGCTATATGTGGGGGGGATTTTATGACTGCCCGAATGGAGAGATATTTATGTGAGAGGAATTTGTGTGTTTGTATGTGATGTGCTTATGGCTGATCAAGAAACCTCTCTCTCACTGTCACAGTATGTCTCTGTCCTACTCCCTCTCTGTTTTTGGCATTTTACCTGTCTTTGTCTGTCTGTCTGTCTATCTAAGCCCTCAGATCACAGATACTGGTTGATAGTACTCCTAACCAACTCATTAACTCTTCCAACCCCAACTACTACTAAGATTTTTTTGTTTAAACTTACAGTCCAGTAATACACTCGGTAGTGTGAACGTGCCAGGAAGGCTAAACAAAAATTGATGTCGTGACTCCTAATAAGTACACTTATAATATGATTTGGCAACTTATTAATTTAGGAAAACAGAATTTGTGGACGGTAGACTGTACTGATAGTGATAATGGTATTGTGTGGTATAACTGAAAATATTACTACACCAGGACATGTATACATGTATACATGAATGTATTATAAGCAATTTCACAATGTGCATTCAGCTGTATCTTGTGATGAAGTAGATCTATCTTATCTAGAATAAGTTAAGCTGTATGTGGTCCCATAAAATCGTACTAAAATTACACCAGAAATTACAATGTAATTTATGATTATCAGAAATGTCAGAACCCTATACTTGGTTGCTAAATGATCTGCTGTTTAAAAGCAAACCAAACATTGTGACATTATGATTCTTTCAGTGTTTGTTATGTGCTGAGGTCGTCCCCTAAACACAAGAGTTGTTGAGGCCGCCGGCAAATGCCAGAGATATCAGAGATGGAGTGGCCACCCTCTGGTAGAAAACCACCCCCCTCTCTCCCCCCTTCCAGGTGGCAAACTAGTACCTTCAGCAGTTCTTTGTTTGTGCCAGGTATGGACATGTTTGTGGCACAGGTTCTGGTGTACCGCTGACTTTTGAGTTTATTTTTGTGTTTTTCTTTGTTTCTTTGCTGAGTACCTTCAGCAGTTCTTTGTTTGTGCCAGGCATGGAAATGCTTTTGGCACAGTTTCTGGTGTTAGTGATGACTTTTGAGTTTGTTTTTGTCTTCTTCTTTGTTTCTTTGCTAGTGCCTTATTTAGCCGTTCTTTCTTTGTGCCAGGTTCTGGTGTACTGGAGTTTTGAGTTTGCTTTTCTGTTCTTTAGTTCTTTATTTCTTTTTGGTTTTGTTTCTCATTCAATGATTTAGTTGTGGATGGTTGCATTTGGTGTTGTGCTCTCTTGGTATTGTTAAAGCTGAGTTTAATGTTGCATGGTGCTTGCATGCAGGGTCTCTTAGGTGAACCAATGCTTTTTTTTAAATCTGATATTGAGTTAAACGTACATGTATTTCAAATTCAGCACCTTGTCTTAATTTCAAAGACATTCTGAGTGTCTCTCTTTTGGTTCAGTAATGAAATAAAAAGCTTGTCTGAAAACTTATTTTTTTCTGATCTTTCTGTTGTTGTTTTTTTTTTTAAGTGGAAATCTGTTGCATGCTGAAGGATAGATATATTATGCTCTGTTGTCTTTTCTATTTTAATTTTTTTGTGAGGGAAGAGCTTTTGTTTATTTTTTTCTTGTGTGAGATCAGCATGCAAATGTTCTCGGATAAAGTAGAAATGTAGCCTGCACCGGACATGCTCAGTTTGTGTGTAATTTGTCAGGAGGGGTTTGTCTTTGTTGCGACTTTGGAATGGTCTTTTTCAGTTTTTCTGAGTATTGTGCAAGAACATCTGTCCAGTACTAGTTTGCTACTCTCTATCAAAACACCTTCGCTAATTGTCAACCCCAACATAAAACTAAATTAAGTAGATCATGGCAAGTGCCATGAGTAGAATATGACTATCAGTGTGAAATCTATGGCATTTGTTGCTGTCTTTTTGTGTTTCATGTTGCCAAAATTGCATAGTACACCTTCATAAGTTTTGTGTATGTTATATTTGTTGTAGGGGAGATGTGGGCTGGTTTGATTGGGTTTGGTTAAGTTGATACATGTTGAACTAGAAGAATAAAGACCTCAAATTTAAAATGTTCATCCAATTTGATCTTTGAATTAAACAAGTGGACTTAATGCTCTGTGCAAGCAGCTATTATAGTTTTTATTTTGTCTGGCAACAGGGAAAAAAACCCACACAGATAGAACTTAAATGGCGTATATATATAACAGACATGAACAACATCAATGCATTTGAAGAAAAAGGCATAATAACGAGGATCAGACGTTGGTTTTTTTTATTTTTTTATCTCATTCACTGTCATCATTGTCAGTGTTATTCTTACATTTGGTGATGAAAAGTGTCCAGAGTTATTCTACTCTGAGGTGTGTGAGTGTGTTTACTTGTGCGTGAGCATGTGTAATTTAGAAGTAGCAGGAAATAATAAATTTATGTCACTCACGCATTCCTCCGGTGGTTCTCTTGTCATTTTGAATAATCCATAACAGTAACAAGTGCAACTTTTTAACTCTAATGATTTTGTACAGAACTGTTACACTTACACAGTTATGGGAGTTCTAATGTGATGGTTTATACTTTATAGTTTATTTCTAGTCTCGGGAATAGTTCAAAATTACAGTTTCATTTTAACTCTCAGACATTAAATAGCTCTCTGTTTCAAAATGTTCAGCAATGTATGTTCAGCTTTGGGCTCCTATGAACAAAAGTTCAGTTTCAGGTTTGGACATTGTAGCCCTATTTAACACTCCTAAAATAGACGATTTTTGGAAATAACTCCGTCGGGTTTGTATGGGTTGTGAAAGAGTGAACACCCTTGACAAATAACTTCACACGTGCTGCAGTTCACGTGTGTCCGACACACCCCTCGCTAGTAATTGGCCCTTCCAATGTTTTTTCGAGTTAAAAGCAAGGGCATTCACTCTTTCACAACCCATACAAGTTATTTCCGAAAATTTTCTATTTTAGGAGTGTTAAATAGGGCTCAAATGTCCAAACCTGACACTGAACTTTCATTCATTTGGAATTCGTCTATTGCCCTAGGGTTAATAAGCCAGATACTATGGATTTCCTCATGGTGTTTGATTTGTGCTTGCAGTGAATGGCCTGGAGGAAAAACAGACCGGGACCTCCATGGAGTCCCTGGAGGATGTCGATGGACATCATGCAGACAAAACCAAGCCCACCACACCCAAGGTATTGCACAAACACACACACACAATACAAACATCTGAATTTTTCTTTTTGAAATTTCAGCGAAAAGGGAAAACTCAAGATATTGGAGAAAATTTAGAATTTATCTTTGTATCTTTCTGATCATCTTTATGTTGTGTGTGTTGTTGTTGTCTATTTATCTCTAGCAGCACTTTTTTTGATCAGGGAAATGGACAATTAACACAAGGTTTTGGAGACAAAAAAACCTAGACATTTATTTATTTTATTACCGGCACGGTTGGCCTAGTGGTAAGGCGTCCGCCCCGTGATCGGGAGGTCGTGGGTTCGAACCCCGGCCGGGTCATACCTAAGACTTTAAAATTGGCAATCTAGTGGCTGCTCCGCCTGGCGTCTGGCATTATGGGGTTAGTGCTAGGACTGGTTGGTCCGGTGTCAGAATAATGTGACTGGGTGAGACATGAACCCTGTGCTGCGACTTCTGTCTTGTGTGTGGCGCACGTTATATGTCAAAGCAGCACCGCCCTGATATGGCTCTTCGTGGTCGGCTGGGCGTTAAGCAAACAAACAAACAAACAAACAAAATTTATTTTATTTTTGGCAAATTACGTGGTCACTTTTTTTGTCAGGGACAACAAATCCAAGGCATTGGAGAAAACCTAGAAACTTGTTTATTTTATTTTTGGAGTTCTTTTTTGTTCGGCAATTTCTGTTTAAAATGTCATATATTCTGTAGTTGTTCAATTCCTATCCTTATATAATCTGAACAATATTTAAAATTTCAGTAACTTCTCATTAACATTTTACTCTGTATTACTCAAATAAAAAAGTGTTTAAGCCCTGCTTTTTATATCACTCTGAACTGATTTTTTCCAGAAATTCTATGACATGTTTGACGTAGGGGGTTGCACTTTTGTTTGTGTGGCTGGTTTGCTGTGTGTTTTTGATTACCAGGGAATTTATTAATTCCATGTCACTTGGCCCTCAGCAATGGTAAGCTGGAGCCGGGAATGACATTTTTACGCTGCTAATAATGATCATCTAATACACAGTTTGTACCTTACATTTGAGAACTGGTTGTCAGTATACAGAGATGTATTTTGGAACAGGCTTGATATTAGCATAGAGTGTATTTTGGAATAGGTTATCAGTATAGCGTATATTTTGGACCAGGTTATCAGCACACAGTAACATATTTTGGGAACAGGTTATCAGAATACAGTGTAATTTGGTAACACTGGTTGTCAGTATACAGTAACTTTGTTCAAATTGAAACACATTTTGTATGTGAGTTGTTCTTCAGTACTGGTGACAGAAAGGGGGGAAAGTGGTCAAAATTCAAATCTCTAGTTTTGTTTTTGAAATATAGCTTTTCATAAAGCAGAAATACTGTAGTATCTGATGTACATAAGAAAAAATCACTGGTTCACATGGTTCTTACATAATCTAACTTTTAAAGCTGGTTCTTGTGTGCCTGTGTGTATGTTTGTATGATGACGATAGGACCCAAAACGGCTGCACGGACTGAGACAGGAATTGCAGAGAATGTTCTTTGCCACTCGAGTCGTGTATTGGGGTACTTTTGGAATAGTAAATTTGAAAGGATTCTTTAAAAAACGGCGGAAAACATTATATACCCTGTGAGCTATTGAGGATCCTCTCCGTCTGGGCTGTCGAAACATGGTCTTGTTAAAAGACGTTTTCAAATGGTTAACGGGGAGATACACTCGAAGCACATGTAGCGAAGTTATGTTGCCAAATCATCAAAGATCAACATTTCACTACACGGATCGATGCACACAGTCGAAATAGATGTGACTTTCACACGACCGAAGACTACTTACTAGCAGACGACAAGATCTAAATATTTAGATCAGTGAGAGCAATCCGTTGAAGCACATTCGTCTTCAGTTAAGCTTATTTCCCCTGCCATAAGTTTCCTTGCAGATCTGCAGTCGCGTAGTGAAATGAACTAGTGTCATCGGAAGATTCTTCTCAGTCAATGATCAAAGCACAGTAAGTTCTATGCTGACAAAAGTCACTTTAGGAAAACACGACCATTGACTTCATTTATGAGCCCAAAGGTAACAATATCGACAAGAATGTACGCATTTGACATTAAATGAAGCATTCATAGACAGTTTCCAACTCACCATATCTGCCAAAGAGCCTTCATTCATGAAAAACGATATGATTTTAATCCGACAGGTATCGGAAACAATCTCTTGGTAACCTGCGTTTCTCCTTCCGAAGCGACGTGACGGCACCACATTTGTTTGTTTATGGCTGTTTATCGCGAAACAACACAGTTGAAATTTGTGTGTAAAATATCATAAATGTGTGGTGTGTAATCTCTGAATCAGTTCGTTATCCGCGTTTCGATGGTAATTAAGTTAGCGTGGAGTTACTTTGAATCGAAGGCGAAGGTAACCTGCGTTGCATGTGGGACGGCGTGAGCAAATTTGATTGCAATATTTTATACAGGAAGTAAATTTCAATGATTCTGGCTCAGTCTTGTAGATCTGTTATGCAGTGTTTTGGTAGTGTATCTGCTTTTCTACTATGAAGCTCATTTGGAGTGATACGCTGATCGAAGTGGGGTACCCTATGTGGGACATCAGCCGTATGCAGATTACGCCTCAGAAAACTCTCGCATTTAACAAAGACAACAATAATTTGCAACATTTCAAGAACTGCATCAGTTTTATTAGATACTATTTCAACAAAAACAGCACAAACACGACTATTATCAACAACACAGAACGGGAGGTAAGTCTTCAAAGACGCACCAAGTGTGCGTTCCCGTTTTTGGACGCCATTTTTCCTAGCATTTTCGCTAGCATTTTCACAGTAAATCTTAATATTTCCATATCTATTGAATGATTTTGGTATTTTCTTTGATTGTGGCGATTCTCCTATCTCTGTGGCATGTACTGGGTGCTTTGTGACCAGTTTCTCCCCTAGACTGTATTGAAAAATGCGTCCGTGTGAGCTGACCCCCATCCCATCCCCCCCCCCCTTTCCCCGTCGCGATATAACCTTGAACGGTTGAAAACGACGTTAAACACCAAATAAAGAAAGAAAGCTGACCCCCACTTGTGACCAGTAGCAAAGAACAACTCATGTGTATGAGCACGTTCTGTTTCTTTAGTGTTACAACTTACAATTCAGGTAACAGATCTTCAGCCATTGATCAGTTGAAACACCCTTTATCATTTGTGCAAATGGTTGGTACTTAAAATTTGGGTTGGTGGAGGTTGATTTATTGCGGGGCCAGGCACTTCCCATTCCTTTGAGGTAAAATAAAATGAAAACTTTGTACAAGTATAACAATGTAGTAATGTATCATTGTATCGTATGGTTGATCATCCTTTGGGTTTGAAAAGCTCACAGAAAGATGATAAGTTTTGTTCAGTCAGTATTTGTTTCATCACCTGAATTGGTCATCTTTATGAGCCTGTCTTTCTATGTCATTTTGCAATCTCTTTGCTAGGACCTTGATGCAGTAAGTACCTTATATTCATGTCATGCTTTTGGATGATCTGTGAAAAGTGACATGCAACACTCTGGACTGTCATTGCATAACACAGACTGCCTTTGTGATGTGACATGTCAGCATTAACTGCATTTTTGTAACTTGGTCATCTGCTGTTTTCATCTGCTAACTGTATATTTATTACCTTCCCATTCCCCTACCCCAGTATTTACCCATCCCACCCTTTCACACACACACACACACACATACGCACACATGCACGCTCACACACAGACACACACAGACAGACACACACACACACACGCACGCACGCACGCACGCACGCACACACACACACACACACATACACACACACACACACACACACAAACACTCGTCGCGATATAACCTTCGTGGTTGAAAACGACGTTAAACACCAAATAAAGAAAGAAAGACACACAAACACACACACACACACACACAGGTTTACAAAAACATTTTGCACACTGCCCTTTACAGAAACTAAGGATATCACAGTCCTAGTAAAGAAGCAATGAGGATGCAGACTGTTTTGTAATGGTTTCAAGAATACTCAGATTGTACAGATTTCGTTCAATTCCTGTGAAAAGATTTTGTCCAACGTTTTCAATTGAAAGAAAAAGAAATATAATCAGCAGAAAATTAAGCACAGTTATTTTCATGCATTACAATTTATAGTTTTAGCCCATGTCCAAGAAATTATTCTCAGACAATTTTTAATCCACTCCTGATCAGCTTAATGTTTCATTGTCTTCATTTCACACAGAATAGTGTACATAAGTCATGATTTTACATTTACCGTACTTGACGGATTACAAGTCGCACCGTTTTATAAGCCGCACCCCCGACTTTTAACAAAAAAATTAGGACGAGCCACGTATAGGCCGCATCACTATATTAGCCGCCGTCGAAAAAAATATAATCAGATCGTGTCAATCAATCAAAACAACCAGGCAAACGAAAGTACGGTATTTGGCGAAATCGGCTCCGAGAATAAACAAGTGAAACAAAGAAGAAAAGTGAAAAAGTTTGAAGAAAAATATCACACACACAATTTGTAACCAACACACACATGTAGTCCCGCCCGGAATAAGCTTTTTTGGGATGATTTACGACTTTTGCGCACATTTCGAGAAGACGAAAACACAACATGGCTGCATGCTCTCGCTCCTCCAACTATCGCGAGACAAAAAAACAAAAAAAATCTCGCACGCGCGAGATCCTGATACATCCGGTGTTTCTCTGTACGCTATCTTGTCACGACAACTTGTTGACAAACGAAGATTGGCGAAAGAAAGAGAAAAGCGCTGAGTCTTGAGTAGAGAGCTAATAAAGTACCGGTAATCGCTAATCGAGCGAAAAATGAAAATCCGCGGCGACTTCCATTAGGTGAATGCTATTCAAGTTTAGGTAACGTTTTAGCCGCATCTTTTCATAAGCCGCAATGCAATTTTTTTTTAAAAAAAGTCGCGGCTTGTAGTCCGTCAAATACGGTAGTCAAGTTTTGACTAAATGTTTTAACATAGAGGGGGAATCGAGACGAGGGTCGTGGTGTATGTGTGTGTGTCTGTCTGTCTGTGCGTGTGTGTGTGTGTAGAGCGATTCAGACTAAACTACTGGACCGATCTTTATGAAATTTGACAGAGTTCCTGGGAATGATATCCCCGGACATTTTTTTCATTTTTTCGATAAATACTTTTGATGACGTCATATCCGGCTTTTTGTAAAAGTTGAGGCGGCACTGTCACACCCTCATTTTTCATTGATTGATTGATTGAATATTTTGTAAAGCAATCTTTGACGAAGGCCGGACTTCGGTATTGCATTTCAGCTTGGTGGCTTAAAAATTAATTAATGACTTTGGTCATTAAAAATCTGAAAATTGTAATAATTTTTTTTTTATATAAAACGATCCAAATTTACATTCATCTTATTCTACATCATTTCCTGATTCCAAAAACATATAAATATGTTATATTTAGATTTAAAAACAAGCTCTGAAAATTACCCCCCGCGGGTTAGGGGGAGTCCCATATTGGTTGGGACGAGAAAGAATTTACCCGATGCTACCCAGCATGTCGTAAGAGGCGACTAACGGTTCTGTTTCTCCTTTTACCCTTGTTAAGTGTTTCTTGTATAGAATATAGTCAATGTTTGTAAAGATTTTAGTCAAGCAGTATGTAAGAAATGTGAAGTCCTTTGTACTGGAAACTTGCATTCTCCCAGTAAGGTCATATATATTGTACTACGTTGCAATTGGCCCCTGGAGCAATTTTTTTATTAGTGCTTTTGTGAACAAGAAACAATTAACAAGTGGCTCTATCCCATCTCCCCCCTTTCCCCTATCCAATCTCCCCCCTTTCCCCATCGCGATATAACCTTGAATGGTTGAAAACGACGTTAAACATCAAATAAAGAAAGAAAGAAAGAAAGAAAGCTCTGAAAATTAAAAATATAAAAATTATGATCAAAATTAAATTTCCGAAATCGATTTAAAAACAATTTCATCTTATTCCTTGTCGGTTCCTGATTCCAAAAACATATAGATATGTTTGGATTAAAAACACCCTCAGAAAGTTAAAACGAAGAGAGGTTCAGAAAAGCGTGCTATGCAGCACAGCGAAACCACTACCGCGCTGAACAGGCTCGTCGGTTTTACTCCGTTTTGCACAAGCGGCGGACTACGGTCATTGTGAAAAAATGCAGTGCGTTCAGTTTCATTCTGTGAGTTCCACAGCTTGACTAAATGTAGAAATTTCGCCTTACGCGACTTGTTGTCTTTTCTACTTTTTCTCAAAGTTGACTGCATGACATGCATGTGTATCAATTAAAGAGTCAATATTTTACCATGCCCTTTGCAGAGAAAGCACTTTGAGTGTCTGGTTAACAAACAAAAAAATAGTTTATGTAACACCTGGGATGACTTTTGTTTTTGAGTGTAACGATAATTTTCAGTTGTCATCCCATAACAGGATGGCTGTTTAACTGACAATGATGACTGCATGTGTAGAAATGAAAGAGTCATATTTTAACTGTGTCCTTTGCAGAGAAAGAACTTTGAGTGTCTGATTAACACAGAAAAGACTAGTTGATGCACATGTAACACAGATGACTGTTTTTGAGTGTGACAATAAGTTGAAGTCATTTGTATAACAGGATGGCTGTCTAACTGACAACAATGACTGCATGTGTATAAATGAAAGAGTCATATTGTAACCGTGTTCTTTTCAGAGAAATAACTCTGATTGTCTCATTAACAAAGAAAAGTACTTGATGTAACACAGATGACTGTTTTTGAGTGTTCATTAAGTTGTAGTCAAATAACGGATGACTGTTTAACTGAAAACGATGAGTTATAGCTATAACACAAGATGATTGTTTCTGATTTTCACTTGCAAGGAATTTGAGGATATTGAGGATGAGGTAAGTGTTGTCCTGGAAGAGACTCCCCTGTTCTGCTTCACTTGAAGTTACCCTGAACAGATTGGCACTGCTTGTCACGGCTTTTAACTGTTGCAGATTTCTAGGAAATGTGATCAGTTGCTTGGCTGGTGAACCTTTTTGTTAATTACAAAATGTTTTTCTGTTGAAATGTTTTTTGCATTGGATAATATATCATTTATATGTAGAATTGTTCCGCAATTTCTTAGTAATACCGTTTGTTCCATGTTGTAATGGCTGGATTATAGGCTGTAAAACATGATTGCATCTGAAATGAACTGATTGCAAATAAATCTCATACAGTGTAATATAATTTTTATTTTTTATTAGAAAGAGAAAAGTTGCTTGGAAAAAAAAAATATTCCGTCAGGAATTTGAGTTGGATTAGGGCAGAGCTTCAGTATGACAGCTGTTTCTTACTACATGCAATACATGTATCAGTAGCAATTAGAAACAGTGCAGTGACATTGTATTCCAGCCCCCAAGGCTAAATAAAAGCTGGCTTGCTTTCAAAGTTCTGTTCACACTAAATTTCAAAAGGATGTAAAGGGAGAAACTGCTGTGGCAGCACGAAGCAAACAAACAGGATGGGGGCAAGTTGAAATACAAGCAATTGTGTTGACAAGTCATGGAGGGAACTTGTTGAATGATAGGCAATATGAGACTGCATGCATGAACAGAAGGAAAACAACAGTGCCACAGGCACATGTATTCCTTGTATCTCAAAATATTACATGTAAGTGATATATTTTAGCTGGCTAGGCTGTGGCCTTTCTCCTCTGTGATCAGTGGGTTTTGGGGCTCTTTTCTGAAGTAAAGGGTTGCGTTTGAAATGGTTCTAAGCAGTCTGAATTATGACTATCCTTGGATTTCAACTTAGTGAAATCTGATAATACTTTGTATATCACAGCTTTTATTTCTGAACAAAGAGAATGTTGTTTGGAATGGGATTGGGAGTTACTCTGTTACCTGAAAGGGAAGCAAATTATTGCTTGCATTTTCCTTCGCTCCTCTCAAATGTGCATGTTAGAGGGCAAAAAAGTGACTTAATCGAGGGAC
The DNA here is from genome assembly GCF_037325665.1 of Littorina saxatilis. NCBI lineage: Eukaryota > Metazoa > Mollusca > Gastropoda > Littorinimorpha > Littorinidae > Littorina > Littorina saxatilis. Next base: position 56,010,448 of record NC_090247.1, read on the forward strand.
AGTCAATTCTCTGGTTAAGGTACTGGTATATCATTTATATTTATGTCATTTGGCACCACATGATTTATTTTAATGCATGGTTGATGAAGTCTGACTTGGTAGATGACTTGCTGGAAGTGCTTAAATTTTATTTTCTTTGACTTTAATACTATGCTTTGAGTGTTAAAGTGTGTGTGTGTGTGTGTGTGTGTGTGTGTGTGTGTGTGTGTGTGTGTGTGGGCTGAAATCTTGTATCAAATTTAACTTGGACTTGGAGACAGACAGTTGTCCCAGATTTCCAGTTCTCCACTCTTACTTATATGATGTCATTATGGTTTATTTCAAGGGTTTCTTCTGTTGACTTAAAGTTTGACAAGACATTATTTTCCTTTCTGCTTTTTTTTCTTTACTTCTTTCCTTAAATGTTATACACCCTGTTCTCTTTGGCTGTTTTTATATTTAGTCAAGTTTTGACTAAATATTTTAACATCGAGGGGGAATCGAAACGAGGGTCGTGGTGTATGTGTGTGTGTGTGTGTGTGTGTGTGTGTGCGTGCGTGCGTGCGTGCGTGTAGAGCGATTCAGACCAAACTACTGGGTTGATCTTTATGAAATTTTACATGAGAGTTCCTGGGATTGATATCCCCGAACGTTTTTTTCCTTTTTTCGATAAATGTCTTTGATGACGTCATATCCGGCTTTTCGTGAAAGTTGAGGCGGCACTGTCACGCCCTCATTTTTCAACCAAATTGGTTGAAGTTTTGGTCAAGTAATCTTCGACGAAGCCCGGACTTCGGTATTGCATTTCAGCTTGGTGGCTTAAAAATTAATTAATGACTTTGGTCATTAAAAATCTGAAAATTGTAAAAAAAAATAAAAATTTATAAAACGATCCAAATTTACGTTCATCTTATTCTCCATCATTTTCTGATTCCAAAAACATATAAATATGTTATATTTGGATTAAAAACAAGCTCTGAAAATTAAATATATAAAAATTATTATCAAAATTAAATTGTCGAAATCAATTTAAAAACACTTTCATCTTATTCCTTGTCGGTTCCTGATTCCAAAAACATATAGATATGATATGTTTGGATTAAAAACACGCTCAGAAAGTTAAAACAAAGAGAGGTACAGAAAAGCGTGCTATCCTTCTTAGCGCAACTACTACCCCGCTCTTCTTGTCAATTTCCCTGCCTTTGCCATGAGCGGTGGACTGACGATGCTACGAGTATACGGTCTTGCTGAAAAATGACATTGCGTTCAGTTTCATTCTGTGAGTTCGACAGCTACTTGACTAAATATTGTATTTTCGCCTTACGCGACTTGTTCATTTCTGTTTCAGGGTAGGTTTGTTGAATAAAAAAAAAAGGGAACACAACTTTTGTCTCCCCAGCATGCATATCGCAAAGTTGGCTGATTTTACTGTGCTTGCAAGCATGTTTAGCAGAAGCAGACTCAGTCGTTTGATTTATTAAAATACATTTTGAAGTGTGAACAGATTTGCATTTACATGTAATGTTGAAGAACAGACATGCAGAAACATTAATAATTCTGTTTTATTGTTGTTCACAGAATGAGACCAGTTGAGAATGCTGAGTTAATAATAACTAATCCAAAAAGTTTAAGATACAAAGTTGTATAAATATAGGGTTTAAGGCCAGCTTCCAAGGTGAAAAATGAAATTTTGTAACATTTGTTGTTATTTGGGTTGTTTGCGGTGTTAAGTACCTAAACCACTCAACTATTACACCATGCGATAGTTTTTGGGCAAAAGATAACCTAAATATTTTAATTTAAACTAAATGTGCATCAGGGTGTCAAAAAATGCCTTGTAGCAGCTCATTAAATATTCATAAACTTTGAAAGTACATTACTTCGGTTTGGAATGTAGCAGACGATTCATTCAAAGACCACTGTGCTCAGCGAAACCGAATCTACAAGCTTGATTCGACAGCCGAACTCGGTAGAAAGACGTATTTTCATTGAAAAAAAAATAATTATGCATTCTCATCTGACTCATGCACAACAGTCATATTAAAGTTATCTTTAACTTCAAACTCGTTTTTCTCGAAAACGCATTTTACACACATACCGTCACTATTTTCCACACATCTAAAAGAAACTATTTGATGAAATCAAATCAAATTTTGTGTGCTGCAAAAATTAATTGATAACAAAGTCACATGTTGCTATTTTAATGGAACATTAGAGCAAATTTAAACATCATTATGAGAGTCACATAAAAGTCATAATTTGAGGATATCAACTAAAAAAAATTCTCCAATATACACTCTTGTGAAAATAGCACACTGTTTAGTGCTCAATTTGTGATAAGTGTGTAAAATTTCATGTCTGTATCTGTCTTGCATGAAGAGTTATTTGTGTAATGATTACCATACTGTTCGTCATGTTTTTTTTTAATATTTAATTATTTAAATTTTTTTTAGATATCAAAACTTTCTATTACACTTAACCTAATTATGTCTGAGCGCTCAGACACATTTGAAGAATATACACTAGTGTATGAGACAAAAATGGGAAAGATCAGCATTGTTTCTGAAATGCTATGGCAGAAAGATTTGAACACGTTTTTTGTCATTTTTCACCTTGGAAGCTGCCTTAAGTCTGTTTTGACATTTACATAGTTTATAACTTTATCACATGTATTAGTGATCATTCACGGTTCACTTTACTGTCAGAGGGTTATACAGTTTCTTATCAATGTAAGATTTAAAGCATTCATGTGGGCCCGGGGTAACGCACTACATTTCAATTAGTGTTTTATTCTAAAAACAATGTATTTCATTTTCTTGATGTACATTTAAAAAAATAAAGATAAAATCAAGTTGTCTGCCTGTCTTGCAGTGATATAATTATTAACAAGATTGTCATCAGAAACTTGGATTTTATTCATTTATCACAATCTTGACAGACAGTAATTATATATTCCTTTTGTTTTAATTGCTACAATGTTTCAGTTTGGGAGAAATTCTTCTTAGACTTGTCCTTATATTATTTAGTTAGGTAATGAGCAGCAAATTAGTGACAAAAGGATAATTAAAATGATTATGCAAGGCTGAAGGCCAAACACCATTATTACTTAACACTGTGAATACATTTTTGGGCAAAAAAATCATTCTTGAAGATATTAGGTCTTGGTTGAAAACTTGCAATGCTGGAGGAGTCCCTTAAAGTTTAATTTTTCTGTTTAAAGGTATTAGGTATACATTCTTTTTCGTGTGATTGATCATGTTGACCACAGCAGATCTGTTCTGCCTAATAGAATTAGAGCATCCTTTCACTTGGAGTCAATTAATGATTACACTGAAAATCAATAGCTATAGTGTCTGCTTAATGTGCAGTCGGTAATGGGATTTCGTAATGGCCATTGATTCCTCAGATTGACATGGGTGTCAGTTATGTGAAAAGAATTGAATAATGCAGGGGTACCTGCGATGAAAGGACACCATTGAAAAGAATTGAATATGCAGGGGTACCTGCGATGAAAGGACACCCTTGAAAAGAATTGAATATGCAGGGGTACCTGCGATGAAAGGACACCCTTGAAAAGAATTGAATATGCAGGGGTACCTGCGATGAAAGGACACCCTTGAAAAGAATTGAATATGCAGGGGTACCTGCGATGAAAGGACACCCTTGAAAAGAATTGAATATACAGTGGTACATGCGATGAAAGGACACCCATGGGACCGGCAAAAAGGTCCATACATTGCAGGTGGCCTTTCATGACATGTTCATTGTGGTCATTTAGGCAATAGTCAAAGGGAAAACTTCTTCTTCTGCGTCTCGCGAAGGGAAAACAAAAGTTGTCCTTTTATGGGATGTGTCCTGTCATTGAAGGGGCCTTACATCACAGGTAAAATAATGAACACAAACCATGCGCCTCCAATGAACGTGACTTGTTGTTTGTTTGTTTTTCCACCACAACCACCTTACTTTACCTGTCAAGTGCATAACATGGGACCAGTAGTCGCTCAGTCAGGGTTTTCAAAAGCCTTCAACACTGTCGATCTTCTTATTCAAAAGGTTTGAATTGTGCTCTGAGGTATTGTTGTTTTTCACAGCGTGTACACTTGTGCTCAGGTAACGGTATATATATATCTATTGAAGATGACTTAAACTGACATTTACATGTTACATTTCAGATGCGTAACCTGTTCTTCGAGGATGGGCATCGGCGTATTGACTTTGTCCTGGCGTGGAAGAAAGACCTTGGCAACAAGAAGCAACAACCCGCTGAACAGGCCAGAGAACTCTTCGAGGAGAATCTCCGCAAGGAGGGCCTGGAGATTGAATATGACAGGGTAAATCATTCATTCATTACCATAATTATTTGGTTTAAACAGTATTTATTCAGTTACATAAATACAAAGCCATAGAGTGTATGTAATAATGAAGGAGCACAACAAGATAAATTTCCATATTTGCCATAGGTATGACGAGTCTCATATCAAATTTCTGGCAAATCGGCCAACAAACACAGGAGCTGTAACTGCGGTGAAATGTAACCGCGGTGAAAGGGAAACAGACAGCAGGAGGGATGGACAAAGGTTAAATTAATAATATAAATTATCCCATTGTCTTTTGAATTTAGGGTCACTTCCAGTGAAAAGTTTGTAGCGACAGGAGTTGTGCTACCGAGTTTTGTGGGTGATTAGGTGTCATCAGCCACCTGTACTTTTGGCAGAATGAACTGAGGTCTTTTACTTTTTACATGCGGTAACACAAGGGTGATACATGGATACTGGCTCCAAAAAGTTGAACCATGCATGCTCATCTCGGACTGTATTTGAACATGTGACCTGGCCAATAAAAAGTAAAAGAAATGAATGAAAATGAACAGGGCTGTGAGCTCTGCAAAAGACTTTAGAGGAGGAATGGGTTAGTGGATTTTGCACGCACTTGATTTGTTTTGTTGCTGGTATTTTTTTGGTTTCTGTTTGAAGTCCTCTGTCCTTTCTTTACCTGTGTGATGTTTTAAAGACAACAATCTTTATTCTTATTTGCAGAGAGGAGATGAGATTCATTTTGCCAAAGTCCATGCTCCGTTCGAACTTCTGAGGAGATATGCCGACATCATGAAAATCCGTATGCCCATGAAAGAGGTTTGTTCCTCAAATAATGCTGTTGGTGCTTTTCCCAGTTTTGTTCCCTGGGTCTTTAGGTGTTGTAGGCAAGATGTGATTGTGTTCCCACTTCCATGCAGTTTTTAGTTTAGGCAGAGATGCTATAAAAGAGAGATTGCTCACTGGAATCTACAAGAGAAGCTGTCATGAAAACCCAATATTTCATGTGTTTGGAAAAGCATCATCAGCTGATTCTGTTGCATAGTGCAGGCCAAAAAATGGACCTGCTGGAATTATGTGAAACAGTGGCCCAAATGGGTTGAGACGTTATTGGGTAAGAAATCCTTACGTCACATTTTGATGATTTTAATGTCCTGTGCGTTGCCCAAAACTACAATTTCTGGATGCAAATTTCAAGGTTAAAGAGAAAAACAAGCGATCTCTATTTTACAGTATCTCTGATTTAGGTTTGCTCCTCTCCATTTTGTGCACCTTTCTCTTCTGTCAGTCACTCTTCACCCTATGAGTTTAAACTGAGGAGTTAAGAGTGTAATTATAATGAAGTTATTTGACAATAGCTTTGTAAGTTACACTTACAGTCAGATTCCCGTGTTAGATGAGTTTTTAATTAAGCTGTTTTTAAGGTAACTCAGTTTAGCTTTCCTGTGTTAGTTGAAGTAATGTGATTAATTGAAGTTAGATAATTAATACTTAATTTAGAAACTGTGAATATTGAATTGTTTTAGATTTTGGTGGTTTTTTTTCTAATCTAAAGCATGGTATGTTGGATTAGTGTGCATTTGGTGATCATCTTCAGAACATAATTCCTTCATTCATATGAATAAATAAAGAATCAAAAAACAAGAAAGGTAGGTTGTTGGAACGTTTGTTATTGACAAAACAATACATTCACAAATATATCGACCCAACGGTCTTTCAAGTGCACAGACAAACAATTAATAATGAAAACTTATCTGGCTGATTTTTTCTTCTGCCTGCCACGAAACCGCAAGGGAATGAATGAATAAACAAAACTATATGATGATTTTATACCTAACATGGGTGTTTTCTGACTATTATATTTAGAAAGAGACATTGAACAGTGATTGATGAATGACAAAGATGTACAAAAGAAGAGAGTTGACAATGCAAAAAGCAACACCTGATTTGAATATTGCTGATATGTTTGCATTATACTTCAGAGACAGAGTAACTTCCGTAAGAAATACGAACCTTTGCTTATGGTGAGAAATGCATGCACTAAATGAGAACGTAAACAAAAATATTATGAAATAAGATGTGTAACAGTATAACAATCACTCTAACTCCTATGAAAACACACTGTGTTACTGCCATATTTCATGTAAATCTAATTGTAATTTGCAAATATATAGCAGCCATTTTGTATTTTCAGGGCAATTCATAACAATACATACAGCAGTTGACAGTTTAATGTTCTAAAAGCCATTAGTTTGTGCACATTAATCATATGTAAGTTACACAAACTCCATTTTGCACCAGCGTAGGCAAGTTTTCCCTTCTAAAAAAAAGGCTTATTCCTACTTATGAAGCCTTTGTACCACAAGTATTATTAGTCACATAATCAAGAACAACATATGTATGTAAAAATCTATGTATGCACCCTTCATCACTGGTTTTGCTTTGTTACCATGTTCCTTTGTCTTTGAGTGGAAAGCTGCGCTGTTGGGCAGTGTTTTGCTCCCTCCCTTGTTGGATGGTGTGGTTTGGTTCCAGTGGCAGCACGGTGCTTATGGCTTCTAAATGGTTGATCACTGCTTTTTCCAGAATCTAGTCGAGCAACATGGCCAGAAGTTCACAAACTTACAGGTTAGCTCATGTCTCATCACTGACACATTCTTTCTTCCCTCTCTTTGCACTGTTGTCTGTATCTGTCGTAGTACGTTGTTACATAGTACACTGTTATTTGTTATTTTAGTTTTTTTCAGCTGAAGGGGCCGGTCAAATTCCCACTCACCAAAAGAAAACAACTCTCTTCCACACTCTGTTAGTGTCACAAGAGAAGCCAATCAGACAAAGCAAACATCAAGATGACAAAGTTAAACAAATTTGTAGATGTTATTCATAAATCTCTCTCTCTCTCTCTCTCTCTCTCTCTCTCTCTCTCTCTCTCTCTCTCTCTCTCTCTCTCTCTCTCTCTCTCTCTCTCTCTCTCTCTCTCTCTCTCTCTCTCTCTCTCTCTCTCTCTCTCTCTCTCTTAATTATTCTCTGTATATATGTTCCAAGGGCAGGTTGGAAGATTAGGCTAAACCTAAAACCTTTATCCTTATGTAATAAAGTTCTGACTTCTGACTTCTCTCTCTGTAATTGTATTACTAGTTTCTCTATCATCCCACTCCACTCCCACTCCCATGTCCCTTTTCTCCCCCCCCCCCCCCTCTCCCTACCCAAGAAAACAATTAAAACCAACAAATATAACTAATGTTTGTTTGTTTGTTCTCAAGTTGATCTTAAGTTTCATTTAAGTTGTTGTCCCATACAGACACATTCAACTGTTGCCACACCCCCCCCCCTCCCCTTCTACCAATCCCTTCTCCCTCCCTTCAGCTTCATATCCCATCCCCCATTGCCTTTTTCTACTTTTGCTGTTTATTTCCCTGACATTTGCTGCTAGCGTTTACATTTTCCCCACTTTGGCTGTAGCCTTTCTCTCTGGGTACATGTATTTAATTTCGCTTGAAGCACCATTACTGCTTGTTGGATTCCATTGAAGGCAATTTTGAAACTTTATTTTGTAGTATGGTAGTCATGGTACTGTACTTGCACTTCATATGTATGAAAAAACACTTACGCCTAGGGCTTAAGACTTCTGGGTGAGATTAATAAATGACGCAAGGGGGGAGGGGGGGAGAATGGATGTTAACATTGATCTTTTGCTTGATGGTCTGTGGTCATAATAATTAACCACACTGAAAGTTTCCTCGTTTTGGTTCTTCAGTTGATGACTAATTTGTCTATCATTATTTCTTTAACGCCAGTGAGATTTTGCTGTAAAACTAAAATTTGCGGAATTTTGTTTGGAGTTAATAATGATTGTCACTGTCGGTGTGTGAGGAGGGAGAGGCAGATGGGATAGGGACGGGACATTGCACAGAGTAGGGATTGAGGACTACATTATGTAGTTCATTTTCATAATTTTATACTCGTAATGTGGCAGCGAGCTTGGGGCAGGAGTTGGTGGATGGGTGGGAGAGAGGAGAGAAATCTGAAGGCTTTTAAAAGCTACCATTTAGTGAAGGAGCTGTATTTAAAATACCTCTCTTTTTCATCATCTGTCTCATCAGCTTTCATTGTCATTGGTAGAGACCTTGTGTTTTTTCTGAAAAGCACACACAATTTGACAGGGATAATTGTCTTAAAACAAAACAAGGGAAAAAGGGTGAACTGAGGAAAGAAGAAAACTTAATATGAAACTGGGGGGAGGGTCAATTCCATGCATGATGTGGCCTAGCATGTTGCAAAGTTTTCATTGCTTATAGGCTAGTAAAACATGAGTTTTCACATTTATAACAGTGGCTTCCAATGCTTGATGTTGTCTTCTAGTGTTACTCAGGGCTCAGACTTTCACATAGTTCTGGAAAATCTGGTAGGTGACAATTACAAGTGTCTGCAAGATTTTTCGTGTTTTTTGAGTTAGCAAAACATTACGTGTGCATCAGTCTTACGTGTGCTGAAATTCCATGTTTGCATGGATTTGCATATTTTATTATAAAGCATTTTCCATGCCTTTTTCACACCAAATTTATCCTGTTGCTTGAGTTCTAGTGCTTTAATCGTCGATTTTTGTTTTCAGTGCTTTTGTGCAAATTATTTTCTTTCTTTGCTTTTTCCCAGATCAGACGTTATTTGGAGGAGGTACAGAGTATTTTGGGCACTGAGGCGCCCTGTTCCCCTACCCCACCCCACACCCTGTCCTCTCTGTAATCTGGAAACTGTATCTGTATCTGTGCCTGCCTTTTTTTTTCTTGTTTCTAATCATTTGTTTTTGTCCTTTTCCTTTAAATCTGTACTTTTTATTCTGGTGTTGTTATTTGTGATGGGATATTTGTTTTTAATTTATTACAGTACCAGTCCTGTTACTCTGTGTTCTTACATGATTACTCAAGATGTCAATTCGTGTACTTAGTGTAGACCCGTACTAGATGAAGAAGATAGCCTGCAAGTTGTTGTTGAATTTGATGCAAGTTTCTTACAGCTCAGATTCCAAACTAATTCTTTGTTCTCCCATGTTTGTGTCAGGGTAAGTCTAACATTAAATTTAGTCTGCTTTTTAACCAGTCCCTATATTTTACTCAAAAGAATATTTTTTACTGCAACATTTATGAACTCATAGCTGTTTGCATGAGATACACTGGTATCACTACAAGCAAAGAAACTCAATCCTGTTGTGGATTTTATGTGAAGTTTTGCATTATTTAGTTGAGTATCATGCACAAGAATCAAGACTTTTTTTCTGCATTTGTGATCACATTGATGAACAGAGTGAAACAGTTAAACAGGTAGGGGACAGAGTGAATACAAACTGCAGGATAACATAGCCAATTATTTTGGGATTTGGCTTTTTTTTTTTTTTAGATCAAAGTGCTGTTAGATTGTCAACACGCTAGTCATATGATTTAAGCTGAAGATATAAGAGCAGTAACTGTTGTGTCTCTGACTTTTTTCGTCCTGAAATGATCTTGTGAGAGGTTGAAGGAGCTCACAGTCTCTGTAAAACTTCTAATTTTCTATGTTCTTAAACGAACAAAAGAAATTTGATTCTCTGTAGTTCTATTGCCTTGGTTTTGACATCACCTCTTCTTTTCTTTTTTGTTCAGTGTTACAGTTTAAGTCATAAAAAGGGCAGCTGTCTTGTTAGTTGCAGTGACTCTCATAATTTGGTTTATTTGCACATCTTCATCAATCTGTTATGTATAAAGGTTACAGTATTAAATATGTTAAGTTGTATAGTTCAAGTTGAAACTATAGTTAAAATTGAAGAGAAAATTGTTTTTAATAAAAAACGCTCGCGCTGGACCCGAGTACTCTTCAGACTGGCTCGCTCAATAAATATAAATGTTTGGAATGTCTGTGGTGTGAATGTTGGTTTCTGACCAGAAATGCAGATCTATCTCTGGCCGATTCATAGATTCAACCTACAAACTGCGACCTCATCTGTAATCAGATATGTTTCGACAAGCATTAAACGGATGAAATTAACCACATGCAGTTTATTCTTCAGAAAAATGCACACAAAAAATGGGTTGGGTTCGGTGATTTGTACATAAACGTCTTCCTCGCGATAGATTCGCTTATTATTTTGTCTTATGAAGCCGTCATCAACACGAACACAATGATTGCAGAAGCAAACTCTGTACCTACACGACCGAGACACAAGACTGATTATTTCACAGCTGCAATGAGAATAGAGAACAAAGACGTTTTGGGTAAGCTTACTCACGTCAGGTCTTCACTGACAAGCTAGGAACAGACGGAAAATTCCGAACAAAAGTAAATGACGTCAAAGTCTCTTTCGCTTTGCGTGTAACTTTGTCATGACGTATTTTTGTGTGACGCGTTCGGCTGTTCTATCAGGTCAATGGCTGCGTGTTGCCCCGCCGGTGTGAACTCCTCCTACGGCCAAGTCGTTTTTGTGGTTTATTTCGCATTTAGGTCCCAGGTAACATTATGAAGTTTTAATACGATCAATCGGACCTATTATCAAGTTAGTGTATCAACTTTTGAACGAACTGCGCCCAGTAGTTTCCCAGCAATAAGCTGTTAAGTGGAGAAAGACACACAGACACACAATTAAAGTCTGCTGAGCCCTTGTACTAGCGTACTCGGGGATAAATTGATTTATATTAGTGACCCCACACAAGAAGAGGTAAACAAAAAAGTGTTTAACTCTTGAATGAGTTCAAATAATCTGCGATTCACTGATTGATTGTTAATGACTGCAAGTTCGAATTCTGTTAAAGAACTTAAAGATACCATGTTTCAAATGGCTGCAGAACTCTGGATGAATCTGTTGGGTTTGATATTTGAAATAATCCTCCTTGGATCTGATTTACAACCAACAATTAGCAGGAATGACAGACTTTCACTTTAGAATTAGAAAGGGATCCTTAGTACAACTCTGGGACAATTTCCTCTATCATTTCTCAAATCACTTTGTTTGTTGCTTTTGTTTTCGTTCTTTCTTTCTTTCTTTCTTTCTTTCTTTCCACTCACCCCCACCCCCCGCCCCGCCCCCGCCCCGCCTTCTTTTGTTTTTTGTTTTGTTTGTTGACACATCTCCTTTGCGTTTTTGTGCATGTGATTTGTTGTTGTAATTGTCTTCTAAAGCAGATTGGTTGGTATTGACCAAATATTTGTTTAACTGTGATTTTTCTCTCAGCAAATTAGGGCTGTGTTAGCGGAGGTAAATGTCATGAAAATGGCTGCATGTAGTGCTGGGATTCAATACATTAAAACAATTCTGAGCAGAAATTATGTCTTTTATACATTTAGTCAAGTTTTGACTAAATGTTTTAACATAGAGGGGGAATCGAGACGAGGGTCGTGGTGTATGTGTGTGTGTCTGTCTGTGCGTGTGTGTGTGTGTAGAGCGATTCAGACCAAACTACTGGACCGATCTTTATGAAATTTGACATGAGAGTTCCTGGGAATGATATCCCCGGACGTTTTTTTCATTTTTTCGATAAATACTTTTGATGACGTCATATCCGGCTTTTTGTAAAAGTTGAGGCGGCACTGTCACACCCTCATTTTTCAATCAAATTGATTGAAATTTTTGTAAAGCAATCTTCGACGAAGGCCGGACTTCGGTATTGCATTTCAGCTTGGTGGCTTAAAAATTAATTGATGACTTTGGTCATTAAAAATCTGAAAATTGTAATAATTTTTTTTTATATAAAACGATCCAAATTTACGTTCATCTTATTCTACATCATTTCCTGATTCCAAAAACATATAAATATGTTATATTTGGATTAAAAACAAGCTCTGAAAATTAAAAATATAAAAATTATGATCAAAATTAAATTTCCGAAATCGATTTAAAAACAATTTTATCTTATTCCTTGTCGGTTCCTGATTCCAAAAACATATAGATATGATATGTTTGGATTAAAAACACGCTCAGAAAGTTAAAACGAAGAGCCGCTACAGAAAAGCGTGATGCAGCACAGCGAAACCACTACCGCGCTGAACAAGCTCATCAGTTTCACTCCGTTTTGCACACGCGGCGGACTACGGTCATTGTGAAAAAATGCAGTTTCATTCTGTGAGATCCACAGCTTTACTAAATGTAGTAATTTCGCCTTACGCGACTTGTTTTCTACTCTGGTGATACTGTCACCAGTGCTTTAACTACAATTTGAAGATTATGTTTACTAACCCATTTCACTGTGAAGTTATATTGTATTAACCAAAACAGATTTTTTTTCTGTGCATATTTGGTGGAACCCAATGGTTTAAACTGAGAATGTCTTGAGTTTGCATCCATTATGATATTAATGTGTGTGTTATGGTCAGCATGCGTTTTTTGTTTGGATTGGAATGACTGATTTGTGTTGGGAATGTTTCAGTCAGCAGAAAGTGTCTTTCTTGTCAATGAGGTGACATATTTAGTGTGCAGTTTTCTTTTTTTTCTCCACATTTTTCTTCTTTTATTTTTCATTTTTCATTATTTTTGTGTAAATTAATATTTTCACAAGAGTTTGCAGACTGCAGTATGTTTTTCAAAAAGTTTGCTGTTTTCTGCAGTGTGGGATTTTGAGGCTGATCTCACAGTTGTACAGGCTTCGCATAGTCAAACTTATAAAAAAAATTACTCCTACTTTTTAATTCTTCAAAAGTTTGTAATAACCCAACCTAGGTTTGTCAAAGTTTAATTTGCTTTGTGACTGAATTTTTTTATTTTTCAAAGCATGTGTCCTCTGTAAAATTTTATGTAAAACCTACTTTGGGAAACAACAATTATTGAAAATTTGAGATTGAACAAACGTAGCAATCAATGACACAAAATGACAGCATCCCATGCAATTAGAGAGAAAGTAAATAATTAAGGGGCATTTTTCTCAGGAACTGCATTGAGTACTTATTTGTTGTTTTTTTCCTTTTATTTTTATATTGGGTAGAAACTTGTAAGTGGCTGATTATGATTATTGAATGCATTTTTAATTTTTGTTGAGGGTCCCCAGAGGTCTTAACCCCTTCACTGCCACAGTATAACAGCATTATCCGAACGGTCTATGGGAAAGAAATGTGTTTAGAACCCCTACAAGTACTTGGACAGTGGTTACCTCCCATTTAGTTTTCAGAAATGTCCTGAAATATTGTTGACACAAATCCTACGTATGAGATACGGTTATGGGCGTAGGACAAACTGAAAATGACCACGTATTACATACGGGGTGGGCAGTGAAGGGGTTCAAACAGTTTTTTTTTCATTTTAGAAGCAAAATGCTGGGTGAACCCTTTTTCAACCACTAGCTTATGTAACAGGCTGACCAATATGACACTTTTGGCAGTTGTGTAAATATTGCAGCAGGCACACAATAACAGTCTTCTTGTCTTGTTTTGTCTTTTTTTTGACTCACATGCGAAGCAAAAGTGAGTCTATGTACTCACCCGAGTCGTCCGTCCGTCCGTCCGGACGTCCGGACGTCCGGACGTCCGGACGTCCGGACGTCCGGAAAACTTTAACGTTGGATATTTCTTGGACACTATTCAGTCTATCAGTACCAAATTTGGCAAGATGGTGTATGATGACAAGGCCCCAAAAAACATACATAGCATCTTGACCTTGCTTCAAGGTCAAGGTCGCAGGGGCCATAAATGTTGTCTAAAAAACAGCTATTTTTCACATTTTTCCCATTTTCTCTAAAGTTTTTGAGATTGAATACCTCACCTATATATGATATATAGGGCAAAGTAAGCCCCATCTTTTGATACCAGTTTGGATTACCTTGCTTCAAGGTCAAGGTCACAGGAGCTCTTCAAAGTTGGATTGTATACATATTTTGAAGTGACCTTGACCCTGAACTATGGAAGATAACTGTTTCAAACTTAAAAATTATGTGGGGCACATGTTATGCTTTCATCATGAGACACATTTGGTCACATATGATCAAGGTCAAGGTCACTTTGACCCTTATGAAATGTGACCAAAATAAGGTAGTGAACCACTAAAAGTGACCATATCTCATGGTAGAAGCACCATTGTACTTCCTATGTCTTGAATTAACAGCTTTGTGTTGCATGACCTTGGATGACCTTGACCTTGGGTCAAGGTCACATGTATTTTGGTAGGAAAAATGTGTAAAGCAGTTCTTAGTGTATGATGTCATGAAAGGTCAAGGTCAAGCATGTGAGTCGTATGGGCTTTGCCCTTCTTGTTTTTTTTAATAACGATTTTATAGAATAAGGCAGAAATTAGTTTCTCTTCTTGAGAAGACTTTGTTGTGTGTAGCCATGGTTTTTCAGCAAGTCTAGCCATAAATTGATATTAATTTGTTTCAATTCTGGTTTTCCCAAATAGTTAATGAAAGGCTCTACAAAATCTGATATCTAAATTCTTTTACAAGAAAAACCATTCCCATGAATTTCAGAAAAAAGATGAATTTATGGAAATTCTGATTGATACATCAGGCAATTAAGGATTAAATTACATATTCTTACTCCGAATCACATATAGCATTGACGCAGTCTGAGATGCTAAGGTCTGAAAATCGCTACCCGTCTAAACACTTTAAAGAGAAGCAACCCCACCACAAAAAAGTGTAAACGGATGCGTTGGTAAGGACGCCAGACCATGGGAGTTACCTCCCCTTGGTGTGTACTACGTCACTACCACTCCCTGACACGTGGTAAATCATACGACTTTTTCAGCTCAGAGCCGTCTGTAAATTTATCACAACCCAGGAGCACATGGATTTCTTGTCTTGGTTCGACAAGAACCTAACGCAACTCTCGTTCATTGTGAGGAGATCGGTCGCGCTTTTCTGGAGCTGACTTCTATCTCCCAAGGTTTCGCATACTTTGGCATGATTGTCTTACGGTCACCTGGAGAGTTCGTCCTACTCAGCACTGAGTGGACAACCTTAAGCACTGATCGTTCCAGGGCATTTGTATTTCCATTCCAATAGAAGGGGGGGGGGGGGGGGGAGGGAGGGGGGCAGCCTGTCTTTCCCCTTGACTCGGCTCGGGTCCTTTAATTCAGGGCTGGGGTCTCTTCCTTGGCCGTTTTACGGTCTAGGAGATTGGACGAAGTGCTGGGCACAACTTACTGGCGCTCTGACGATGTCTTTTTCAATTTTTGTCTGAGAGACATCGCGACTGTCCGGCAGGATGGTTCTCGGTCCCTTCCTGCCCTGGTTGCAGCGGGCCAGTTCCTGTCTAGGACTTAAGAGTGAGTTAGGTTTTTCAGTCTTTCCCACCGCCTTGTTGAAGCTATCTGTTATATGTGATTCGGTGTAAGAATATGTAATTTAATCGAACATTTTAAACGTAAATTTTCATTTGATTAATATACTTACCCGAATCACATAGTTTATGCCCGCCCACCAACCCCGCTTTTGGTTTTTAGTTTCTTTAAAAGCCGTATGATTTACCACGTGTCAGGGAGCGGTAGTGACGTAGTACACACCAAGGGGAGGTAACTCCCATGGTCTGGCGTCCTTACCAACGCATCCGTTTACACTTTTTTGTGGTGGGGTTGCTTTCCTTTAAAGTTTTTAGACGGGTAGCGATTTTCAGACCTTAGCATCTCAGACTGCGTCAATGCTTTATGTGATTCGGGTAAGTATATTAATCAAATGAAAATTTACTTTTAAAACTTTCGATTTAATCTGGGTTGCTCTGCGTCTTAAGAAGGGGTTTTTCCTCATAATTTTTGTTCCTTATAAATTGGGGTTATAAAAAAATGGATTTGGGAATTTTACCTGCAACTTTATTATTTCTTTGACATTCATTTATTTTTGGGAAGAAAGTTATATTTTGTTATCGATTAATTGTTTCGGAAACTGTTGGTATACAGAGCCAAGTAAGAAAGTAGGAATGTTACATTGTTTATGAATACTTGGATAACTTTAAAACATGCATGTGCCCTTGCATCAATGCATGCAATCGAAGAGCGAAGACTCGCTTTTATATTGGAAGAAAAATGACACTATAAAATATTATATACTGTGCACAGTTTCATTGTGTACTTTCAATTATGTGGTGGTGAGAAGAAAAAAGAAACCCACGAAGAACAGCATTTTTGACTGCTTACTAAAAGTGTGGGTGATGTTCACGTGTGTAAGAGTGAACACAGCTCCTGACAGAGTGACAATGAAAAACTGACATATTTCCCCGTAATACCACATCTATATATATATATCTGAACAGGGAAGGGGAAAGGACCTGAGTCAAAAAATGTACAGACTATGATTACAAAAATAAAGCACATTAAAATGACAGCTGGTCTATAATTATAAGCAGCGCCTAGTTTTATGATCTTGAGATAATGTTATCAAAACATTTAGCATGATAATGATAAAATAGCAGTTGCTGTATTCTTAGCAGCTATGATTATTACAGAGAGTTTGTTCAGAGAATTTTGGCTTTTCCCATGTACAATGAAAAGTGTAAGACCTCAGATATATAACAGCTAAGAATGAGTAATGCACTAAAGACTTTAAAGCTTGTTAGTATGCATATTTACTCAAGAAAATGTAGAAGAGATTCTTTGTTTATTAGTAATTGGAAGTAATCAAGATAATGTAGAAGAAATGAGTACAATAGACACTTTGTGTAGTATAACATCTGTGTGTTACAGTATTTTTGCTGTGACCTTGTTAGAAGTGTTTCATTCATAAATAATTGCAAGCCGGGATGAAGATTTGTTGAAAGAATGTTCATAATTGTTCACCAAGATGATAAAAATGTTAAAATATCTGAAATTGAAAATGACAATTAGCATAATACTTATTTTGTGAATTATATATTACCAGTAATGATTTTTTCAGTGAGTCGGTGTTTGAAAATAGAAACTGAAATTGCAGAAAAAAGGCTTACATTGTGCTGATGTTTTTCCCGCAATTCTGACACTGAATTAGAATATTAAATGCTAATGAAACAAGCTTTCTGTTGATCGAAGTAAAGCAAAATTCCTCTTACAATTATAGTACTTAACAAAATAAGGAGTTAACGTTTGATACTGATGCAAGTCAGAAATCCTTAGTGTAAAAATGGAAGTAACCTGATCTTGTAATTTAAAGAATCTATTAGGCGTCATGATTGACCTTTAAGTGATTTGTAAATTTATACAACTTAAGGTTACTTTGTTGACATTCTAAACAAATTTAAAGGTTTACCTTTGCCTGGACAAAACATTTATTGTTTTTCTCAATGAGTTTCCTTTGCAATACAGTACGTACACTGTCAAATTTAAACCTTATGATGATTTTTCTCAACAGACTGTCAGGTTGATGTAAATGTCTCGATCCCAATGTCTTTGCTCTGTTTCTTGATTCAATACTGGAAGGCTAAAATAATTTTATATACTGCATTCAGGTGGGGTTTTTTTTATTCATATTTGTATGAATTAGCATATTAGGGGGACTTGGGGATGGGGGTGGAATAATGTATGCGTTTGAGTGAAGTTTTGCTTGAGAAAAAATGTTCAAAAATGATTGGATGATTGTTGTAACTAACAGCTTAACGAATGCTATTTCATGTAACTTTGGTCTGATTCTTTTGAAACTGTCGACACTAAGCTTTTCAATTCTCTCTTATTTTCTCCAAGTTTGAACTGGCTGGTAACTATTGTGGTGAAAATCTTGACACTAAGATTAGTTTAATTTTTATCTTATTTTCTCTGCAATCCAGTGAAAATTCAACTGACACAAGATCTAACTGTAGTATTATTTTGATTTCTGTAGAGCCCTGTGACTTCAGTGTCGGTGCAGCTGTGGGGAGCAGTGAGTCGGTGCTTCAAGAGAATTCTCTCCCCCTTCGAGGTGGACCAAACAGTCTTGCCTCCTCGCGAGCGGAGATACACATGCCCATACTCCTCCGATAAGGAGTACCTGTAAGTATACATTGGTACATTGGTTTTATTTTACAGTCAAATGTGTCTCAAACGACCACTGATGAGACCATCGTCCAAAAGTGGTCGTCATAGACTGAGGTGGTCGCTATGGAAAGGTGAATTATATGGAAAAACAACTCGCTGTGGATCCTTTGGGGTGGTAGTAATGGACATGTATAGTCGAGAGGTGGATGCCAGGGCAGGTTTGACTCTACATGCATTCTTTCTGTTGATAAGTTTTGATAAAAAAAGAAGAGAAAAATAACCTTTGTACTGGAAACTTGCAATCTCCCAGTAAGGAAATATATTGTACTACATTGCAAGCCCCTGGAGCAATTTTTTGATTAGTGCTTTTGTGAACAAGAAACAATTAACAAGTGGCTCTATCCCATCTCCCCCCCCTTTCCCCGTCGCGATATAACCTTCGTGGTTGAAAACGACGTCAAACACCAAATAAACAAACAAACAAGAGAAAAATAAAGTTTTGCATGCAAAAGGTCAGATGCATGAAAAACAAGTTAAGTAAAGCCATGTCAAAGTATTTTGTCAATCTGCCAACTTAAAGGAATGAATGCACAGTTGTTGTTGGGTTTTGTTTTTTGTTTTTTGTGTTTGTTGAATAAATTAATGAATTTTTAAGATTTTTGAAGCTGAACCGTTATCTCATAGTGCGGACCAGGTCAAGTATGTTTGACCAAAATTTCAATTAATTTGATTGAAAAACACGTTTATGTCCAGGTCTGTGATAGTGTAACTTTAAGGTTGGGTTATTTTCTTGGGCAGGTATGACATCCCAGAGGATAAGAGTCAGATTTTCACCCCATCACGTCGCAGTTGGATTGTGGACTTCATCCTGCGTCGTAAAAGTTTCTCCAAGGACAAGCAGAAAGCATTCTCCTTTGGTAATTTAAGGCATATGGTGTTTTTTTTATAAGTGGTGTTTAGGGGCTTTGTCGCTGGAAATGTTTGGCAAGGAATGGTGTAGATGTGGAAAATAAAAAAGGTGACCATCAAACATGACCCTTTCTTCAAATGTCAAGGTCACTTCAAGGTTGAAGTTTGGGTTATAAAATGAAACATTTAAAAAAAAAAAGAACCCTGACAACAACAACAGGTTTTTGAAGCCTGTTGTGTGAAACTTCACACACTTCCAGGAGTTGTTGCCCACCAGACATTACCCATGTCTTTTTGACTGATCTTGTCAAGTTTCAAGATCACAGAGTGTCACAATGTAGGAAACTGTCATTGTTGGCTCACGTAAGTGTAGCCTATGCGATCGTAACTTTGTCTGTCTGTGCGTGTGTGCGTGTGTGTTTGTTTGTGCGTGTGTATGTCTGTGGTAGAAACTTTAACATTTCGTCATTTGAAGACGTCACATTATGACGTAAGAGGGTTAGACGTCACGCGAAGGAATTACTGAAAGTCTCGGTCATTGTTATTTTGAGCGGGCCGAGACTAGTTGGCAGTCGTGTCCCTGTAAGTAGGCTACATGCAGACAGACAGATCTAGATCTAGTGTCTCGCTTTCTTGCACAGTGTCACCTATGCTTACTGTGTGTGTGTGTGTGTATGTGTGACGGAGTGATTGAGTTTGTGTTACTGTTTGTCGATTTCTTACGTGAGCCTTGAAGGCTTCGCCTCTTGTATGTATATATATATATCTGTTTTAATTTGTTTCTAATTTATATTATGTATGATAAAAGTGAGTTGTATGAGTATTTACTCTTCTTGGTTTTTTTGTTTGTTTTTTGTTTTTTTAAATTTAGGCTACTCTGTTTCTATACACTTTTCCATTGTTAATTTGAAAATTGTCATTGTGGAATTGGTGTTAATTTTCAGCTGACTGAAGTAAAAACTTGAAACTGAATGACATAATCGCATTCCAAGTTACCTTAAGGAACCATCTTGACAGAGTTTACATGTGACCCTCCATCACGGAATGAGTCGGATGTCACCTCGCAGGGTTCTGCGCTAGGCCATATATACGTCCGGGGGATGTAAGGTATCAGTGTGAGGATCACCTTAATCACAGGCTTATAACTCAAAAAGTGTTCGCTCTTTTCTAAAAACGGTTTTCACCACTGGATAGAGCTTCAACATCTCTTTGAGAAAATGTAAAAATATAAAAATCATGCAAAGGTGACATGCGACTCATTCCGTGGTGGAGGGTCACACATGACAATGACATAAGAGGGTTTGGATGTACCAAATATGAACTATTTTTGTGAGAGTTAAATAAAAAATGTGGTTTTGCTGTCATGTGTGTCTGTTGTGTATGAACATGTGTATTACAACAACTGCGATGAAGAATAGTGCAACAATGTTGGCTCAACGTGTGATTTTTTTCCTCAGGTGTCAACAAAATGATTGCTGATGGCTTCTACGAAGCTGCTTACCCTCTGCATGAGGTAAGGCCATCAGGGCTGTTCCTCGCTGTGTTTTAGTGTGAGTTAAAAATAGCCCAGCAGAGAGAACAGTTTTAGGCTACCAACAGCTGTAGCCAGCACACTGTTAGGCTCGCTTGCCTGTTATACCCAACTGCTTCCGCGCTATACTGGGAGATTGGCCTTATCAGTGCATGGCACTGAGAGCTACTAGCTGCTCTGTTTCCCTGCTGTGGGGAAAGGATGGGTGCTAAAAATAGCCTGCAGCTCAAGTAGCAGAAATGAAGCCCAGTGAACAGCCGGCCATATTTTTTTGTGTGGCCAACTGTGTGTGCTAAATGTAGGTTTTCTAACACAGGGGTTATTATTGATGTGTGGGGATGAATGGGCTGTGTGATGAAGTTTAATGGTACCCTC
Source organism: Littorina saxatilis (assembly GCF_037325665.1). Classification (NCBI taxonomy): domain Eukaryota; kingdom Metazoa; phylum Mollusca; class Gastropoda; order Littorinimorpha; family Littorinidae; genus Littorina; species Littorina saxatilis. The sequence continues at coordinate 56,031,419 of NC_090247.1, forward strand.
CTTCCTGTGTAAACCATTTGGTATTTTCAGGGGGGCTCACACATACAGAGGAATACAAGGGGAGAAAGAAACAAGTCGCGTAAGGTGAAATTACTACATTTAGTCAAGCTGTGGAACTCACAGAATGAAATTGAACGTAGTCCGCCGCTAGTGCAAAAGGCAGTGAAAGTGACGAGCCTGTTTGGCGCGGTAGCGGTGGCGCTGTGCTTCATAGCACGCTTTACTGTACCTCTCTTCGTTTTAACTTTCTGAGCGTGTTTTTAATCCAAACATATCATATCTATATGTTTTTAAAATCAAAAACTGACAAGGAATAAGATGAAAGTGTTTTTAAATTGATTTCGAAAATTTAATTTTGATCATAATTTTTAATTTTTTTAATTTTCAGAGCTTGTTTTTAATCCAAATATAATATATTTATATGTTTTTGGAATCAGAAAATGATGAAGAATAAGATGAACATAAATTTGGATCGCTTTATAAAAAAAATATTTTTTTTTACAATTTTCAGATTTTTAATGACCAAAGTCATTAATTAATTTTTAAGCCACTAAGCTGAAATGCAATACCGAAGTTCGGCCTTTGTCGAAGATTGCTTGGCCAAAATTTCAATCAATTTGATTTGAAAAATGAGGGTGTGACACTGACAGTGCCGCCTCAACTTTTACAAAAAGCCGGATATGACGTCATCAAAGACATTTATCAAAAAAATGAAAAAAACGTTCGGGGATATCATACCCAGGAACTCTCATGTCAAATTTCATTAAGATCGGTCCAGTAGTTTACTCTTAACATCCCTCTACACACACACACGCACACACACACACACACACACACACAGACACACATACACCACGACCCTTGTCTCGATTCCCCCTCTATGTTAAAACATTAGTCAAAACTTGCAGACATGGGACTGGTCCGAATTTTATCGGAATTCCAATATTTTCCTTAGCTCACAGACCATTCTTGAGATCGATGCAAATTCGTTGAGAAAAAAAAGGGGGGAGGGGGGGGGGGGGGGGGTGGTGGTGGTATGAACCGTTCAGCTGAAGCTGTCTGCGTCTGAAGTCAGTGCATTCGCACCCCAGCACTCTCGTGAACCCATTGCAGTATCATGGGTCGCCGGCGTTTGATTGGCTGTTGATCTCCAACGATTATCGCCTCGGCTTAATTATTCACAGATGTCAGTTTGCGGGCTGTTTTGGTTGGCTGCCGATCTCCAAACGCCGAAGCTGAAAAAGGTAGCATCATGGCGTCTGAATTCCGTATTGTTTTGTCGGCTGTGGAAGCTCTTACGATCGACGACCAAAGTGTGAAAAACAAGTGGAAAGCCAACTGGCTGTCAGAAGAAATGACTGTCATAATCAACAAGAAAGAAAGGCGCTAGCTCATTGGCGACAGTATCGCCAAGATATCCATTCCCGGTCAGGCCGTGTGCACGTGGTGCGACAACGGCCACTGCGTGGTGAAATACGGACTTGGTGGAAAAAATGTGTTGGTTCTGAAAGTTTTCAAGTAAGTTTTGTGTGTGTGTGATTGTTATAAATTACACTTTTGTTTAAAATGCTAAAGCATATTATTCTTGTGGTTTTTATAGCTTTTTAAAAAGGCATGATCTAATTTTTTGCTATCAGGAGAGGCCCCAAAAAGGCCTTTATAATTCTAACATTCATTTTCCGTCAGGGGGGCTTTGCCACCCTGAACCCCCTACCGGGGCGTTGCCCCTGGAGCCCGGCTTACTTTCCTACTTTTGGAACATTTTCTGGTCTCATGTCTGAACTTGACTAAATGTTAAAGAAAAACCAATAACAACAAACAAACAACACTAAATGTTTATTATTCAATTTATCTTTTGATTTTTAGTGCCTTTAGTTCATTTGAATGTCATTCTCGGGTTTAAGGAAAGACCCTCAAATACCTTTTTAGTTGTAATTTCTGTGCCTTTTTTTCTTCTTTTTTCTCAGCAGTTTCACTCATAGATGTGTAAAAATGTCTGTTGGTTAATTAACAGGGTCACTGGAAAGCTGGGTCAGCAGACAACGAGCGTAAACTGCTGTTTGACTACTGGGCGTGGTGGAAAAACTGTTTCAAGTTCCAGCCACTCGACTACATCAGGTGAGAAAACAGGATTTTACTCGCAGTTTTATTATTGCTTTGGAAAAAACCTCAATGCTGTAAGCATCACATGCAGATCAGTCATTTCAGAAGGATTGGAAAAAGAGTGAAATCTATTCCAGAATGTATTTTGGTAGTGCAAAGAAAGAAGTTGAGATGAAAGGTGTTTCTGAAGTTTGTCTATTTTATACCAAAGCTTTGTCTTCGAAATGTTTGGGTTTGAATGTGGTCATTTGCCCATGTAAAAGATGAATGTTTTTTTTTGCTAAACTGTGTTTTCTCTCTATTTTTGGATTGTGTTTGTAATTGCTGCTTTCTCTGTTTATGAATTGTGTTTATATATTTGTTGCTTTGTTTTACAACATGTGTGTATTAGTCAGCATCTGTATTTGTGAACACTTAAATAATCTGTATTAGTATCTTGACTTAAAGAGAAAAATCCGCCCTGATATGGCTGGGCGTTAAGCAAACAAACAAACAAACAAAGAGAAAAATCCAGCACTTTAGCCCTGATAAAGATTCACTTCCTGATATTTTGTTTGTTTGTTTGTTTGTTTGCTTAACGCCCAGCCGACCACGAAGGGCCATATCAGGGCGGTGCTGCTTTGACATATAACGTGCGCCACACACAAGACAGAAGTCGCAGCACAGGCTTCATGTCTCACCCAGTCACATTATTCTGACACCGGACCAACCAGTCCTATAAATAAAGAGAATAATAATAATAATAATAGCACTAACCCCATAATGCCAGACGCCAGGCGGGGCAGCCACTAGATTGCCAATTTTAAAGTCTTAGGTATGACCCGGCCGGGGTTCGAACCCACGACCTCCCGATCACGGGGCGGACGCCTTACCACTAGGCCACCGTGCCGGTTTTCCTGATATTAGGGTGTTTGTAAAAGGTTCAGACACTACTTCCGTGGGGAGAAGGGGCTGTGTGTAGGACAACCAGGATTCTTCTGATATTTATTTTGAGTGTTCCACTTTCAGGAACTACTTTGGTGAGAAGATCGGGCTATACTTCGCGTGGCTTGGATTCTACACGTCCATGCTCATCCCTGCGTCCATCATGGGTCTCATCGTCTTTATCTACGGCCTGGCCATCATGTGGACCAACACTTCCAGGTATCCAATCATGTGCAGATATTAGGGACAATTCAATATGCGCGGAACCCAGTTGTTTGGACATTAACCTTCTCCAAGGAAGGTTTGGGGTTCCAATCTCGGCTGTGCCTGATGGGTTAAGGGTGGAGGTTTTTCTGATCTCCCAGGTTATGTGCAGACCTGCTAGTGCCTTATTCCTCTTCGTGTGTACATGCAAGCATAAGACCAAGTAAACACAGAAAAGATCCTGTAATCCATGTCAGAGTTCGATGGGTTATAGAAATACATAAAACACCCAGCATGCATTCCCTTGAATTGTAGTGTGACTGCCTAAATTGGGGGGGGGGGGGGGGAGGGTAGGGGGAGGGGAGGGGAACGGCTATACACGTATAGCCCACTCATGCCCACGAGTGTACATGCGATTCACAGCCCATGAATGCAGAAGAAGGAAAAGGAACAACCCCATAGCATCGATTGTTAACAAAAGTACAAGGATAAAAGTTCCCGTTCAGAAATCAGGAATTCCTGAATTACAAAATTATTTTCTAATTAAAGGTTTTGGAATTCTGCTGACGTCCAACAACATCCCCACATCTTTTTTTGTATGTTTACACCAGCAAGGAGGTGTGCGACGAGAGCAACAACTTCACCATGTGTCCGCTGTGTGACGTCCAGTGTCCCTTCTGGAAGCTACATGAAGCCTGTATACACGCTGGCGTCAGTAGAATCTTTGACAACGGGGCTACGGTCTTCTTTGCCATCTTCATGTCACTATGGGGTAAGCTTCCGTGAAATTGTCTTCCTTCTGTTATCTTTTGAGCAGATGTTTTGTCAGCTAGGGTATCACCTTTTCTGCATTGTTCCTTGTTTATCCATAGGTCTCTTGACATTTGTCTTGTACAGACAATCCTGCTCTGGCGACCACCTCTCAATAACGACCACCTGCTCATTTTCACTACCCCAACCTTTCTATTGCGAAAACATGTCTATCTACATGATTGTATATGTCTCTGTTAATCCGAAGAGAGTTACTTCCGGAAAACATCTATTTGTCTGGAGGACTTCCAGTCAATGTGTGCAATGGTCTAAGCGTTTTTTTCATTTTTTTCAGGTACATTGTTCCTGGAGTTCTGGAAGAGAAAGGAGTCCACCATTCAGTACAAGTGGGACCTCACCAGCTTTGTGTCTGAAGAGGTAAGAGATGTCTTATGTGTCAGTGTGTGTGTGCGTCTGTGTGTGTTGGTGTGTGTGTGCGCGTGTGTGTGTGTGTGCTTGGGTGCACGTGGGTGTGTGTGTGTACATGTGGGTTGGTGTGTACTTGTGCGAGTGAGTGTGTGTGTGTGCATGTGTTTATGTGTCCGCGTGTGTATGTGTCTCTGCGTGTGCATGTGTCTCTGTGTGTCCATGTCTTGTCTTTTTCCGTTTGTCTGTCTTTCTGTCTCTGTGTGTGGGTAATGTAGCCTGTAGTTTTATGTCTGTACTGGGGACAACCAGTCTGCATGAGGTACTCGGATTTATTGGCTGTCATACAGTCTCTGCTAACAAAGAAGAAAAGTACTCACACATTTACATCAGATTGTATGTTTGATATGTTATTTCTAAGAGGGCAATTCAAATAAAGCACTTTTACAGGTGAGACTGTGGTACTGCTAGATTCACATTTTGTTCTCATTTAATATTTTATCATCCCATTGCTGGGAAATTCAGGTCGCTTTCTCTCGGTGAAAAACTACCAGGTGTGTGAGCGTTTAAGTGTAATCAGCCACTTGCACTGTGTTCATTGTTCCTCCAACTGAAATGGAGGGCAACAGATGTACTCAAAGCGTAGAACATTGAAGCCATTTTGTCCAACGTTTGTGATGTTCAAGTCCTGATTAAATGTCATGATTTGTGTGTTGGTTGCAGGAACCACCTAGACCCGAGTACCTGTCTAAACTGGAGAACTGGCACACCATGAAAATCAACCCTGTTACTGGGGTAAGTTCCTGGATTTTAAGGTTACCTGGACTTTTGTTTCTTATTATACTTTATTATCAAGTTGCTGGGGCTCATGAAAGCTTTTTCTTTGTGAAGGTGTTGTGATAATTACAGAAAGAACTTGTCATTTTTGTGCAGAGAAGAATACATGTGAAGTATGAGTTAACAATGACTACATGTTTCATGCATAGTTTTGAGATGCACTTAGAAATTTAACAATAATAAATGGTTCTGTGCAGTTTTGCTTTTGCTCTCTGTTTTCCTTTGTATTTGTTTGTGTGTGGTCCCGAAGAAGTCTCTGTAGGTGAAAGGTACTGAACTTGTCAAATCCAGGTGCACGGAGCCCCTGGGGCTTTCAGTCATACCTCAGGCAGCTATCCGTTAGAAGAACTACCAAGTTTCATTGACTTGCACCCAAAGAGTCAAGAACTGCGATTTTTTTACGAATTAATTTCGTACTCGGACCCGGCTGGTCTTGGCCTATTTTTGGATCTAAATTTAGATCAGGTAGATCACCACATGCACATCATGCACAACTGAAAAGACACGTCACTAGCAAACTATGTCAGACGTCATCATGAGTTTGTGTAAAACAAAATGGAGGCCGGAATCACTCAGTTGAATCGAACTCCGACCAAACACCACGTAATAACTAGGTTAATTTATGCACTCGCGTGAACAAGAAACTACTGTCGAGCTTCACAGATGTCGTCGTTGGGTAGTTTTGGGTTTGTTTTACTACCATAGGAGGATTTTTGAACTGTAAATGCACTCAGCTGCAACAAAAACGCAAAACAAAGGCTGTGAGCTGCACTGTGCCTTTAAAATTTGACTTTGTTTTTTTGTGGGTGCTGTCCTTGTATTGGTGAGTACAGATTTATTTGTTTTTTTTGTGGGTGCTGTCCTTGTATTTGTGAGTACAGATTTATTTGTTTTTTAACTTTGTTCATCTCTCCCACAATCAATTTGTTGTTTAGATTTGATTAATAAAAAATATTTTAAAGGACCATAACAGGCTCTTTTTAAGGTCAGCTAAAGCAGTTGGGGTTGATTTAATGATATAGGTAAGCATCTAAAGATGCAAAAACCGAACAGTAAAGCACAGGTTTTGTGTTGCATCAGTCTAATTTTATACAAAATGCATGCTCAAAAAGCGGCCAAATTCGTCTGCTACGCGAGACTTCAAAATCCCCGCGGCGGCAAGCTGTTGGCTGTGACGTCACATGCAGGCATCGGAAGCGAAAGTAGCGACGCTCGGTCTGCATCTTTGCTGCAGCTGTGGATGAGCGGCGTACTCCCGACATCATGCCGAGAGAGTGTGCTGCTGCCGTATGTTTGGAGTTGCAAAAAAAGGACTCGGGCTTGAGTTTTCATTTGTTTCCATCCGACTCAAGGCTCAAGCAGGAATGGGCTGTGAAAATGAATCGGCTGGACCCAAAAACAAAGAAACAACAGCAACAACAACAACAACAACAACACTATTGTTGAGAAACCAGCAAAACTACATCAACAATAACAACAACAACAAGAACAACCTCAACAACTGCAACCACAACAGCATTGTTGAGAAACCAGCGAAACAGTATCAACAATAACAAAAACAACAACAACCACAACACAGTACAACATTGGGCAACAACTACAACAGCAACGACGACAACAACACTGACAACAACTCAAAAACCAAGAACAACTACAATGTCAACAACATCACCAACAACAGCTTTACACTGATAAACAGTAGGTGGAACACGATTGATTTGACACGTAACAACCTTGATTTCATCTACGACGACAACAACAACATCAACTCAAATTCGAGAACATATACGTCTTCAACAACATAACCAACAACAAATCCGATAGAATTTCAACTACAATCTCAACAGTGATCATGGGCTGCCTAATCTATTTGCTGAGTCTGGCAGACATTTGACTTCCACCCTTGAGAGAGAATGTTTTTTTCTCGTAAAATTTGTGCCTCAAACCTGACTAAGAGGATACAACTCTACATTAATCCCCGATTATCAACCCAGATACCCAGGACACTTCCGTCTCAACTCGGACGCCGCAGTAAGAACGATCTCTAGCAACAGACGCTGATACGGTACAGCTATTTGCTCGCCGGCTCCAAAGCCACTCCCCCAGCCTGTATGTCTACACACTGACACCAATTAAACCTCCAACTGAGCTGTTAACCCGTGATTTGTACAAATGTAAAAAATATTTTACAAATTACGTCGAACCTAAAACCGCGATTTGTAAAAATGATAAAAAAATAAAAATTCATTTCTCTATTCAGCCTATTGTCCCATCGCTGGGAAATTCGGATTGCTTCCTCCCAGTGGAAAGCTAGCAGCAACAGATTCGCGCTACCCCAAAGTCAAGGGATCCATTAGATTTGTTTTTCTTTCTTTTTTCATTTCTTTATTGTCCTATATCGCTGGAGAATTCGGATCGCTTCCTCCCAGTGAAAAGCTAGTAGCAACAAGAGTCGCGCTTGTGGTCCAAGTTGTGGAATGTATCCAAGTTGTGGAATGTGTCCAAGATGTGGAATGTGTCCAAGTTGTGGTATGTGTCCAAGATGTGGTATGTGTCTCAAGACATGGTAATGTGTCTAAGATGTGGAATGTGTCCAAGTTGTGGTATGTGTCCAAGATGTGGTATGTGTCCAAGATGTGGTAATGTGTCCAAGATGTGGTAATGTGTCCAAGTTGTGGTATGTGTCCAAGTTGCGGTATGTATCCAAGTTGTGGTAGGTGTCCAAGATGTGGTAATGTGTCCAAGACATGGTGATGTGTTGAAGTTGTGGTATGTGTCCAAGTTGTGGAATGTGATGGAACAATAAAAAAATCTAATAGATTCATTGACTTTGGGGTAGCGCGACTCTGTTGTTGCTAGCTTTCCACTGGGAGGAAGCGACCCGAATTTCCCAGCGATGGGACAATAAAGAAAAGAAAAAAAATCCCAAAGATCCCTTGACTTTGTGGTAGCGCGACTTTGTTGCTGCTAGCTTTCCACTGGGAGGAAGTGACCCGAATTTTCCAGCGACGGGACAATCTAGTAATGAAAAAAAAAAAAATCTAAACATAAACAGTTGCGCTACCCCAAAAGTCAAGGGATTTTGTTTTTGTGCCTTGACTTTGGAGATGACAAGAAAATATCAGGAGCATTAAATTAACGTGATTTGTAAAAAAAATTACTAATCACGGGGCGCGCAGACCCTTGATTTCAACCCCCAGGCTCAAAACTGTAAGGTTCAGCAGCTAAAGTTGCTTCACTGTTTGTGACGTCATCGGAATTTTACCCAGAATTCACCACTTCCGTACTCTCGCGGAAGTTCGCGATACAATGGCCGCCAGATCGGAATGCGAAAACGCCTCGCTTCAGCCACGAAATTCGTCGGATTATGGCCCAAAACGATTCCGAAATAAACTAAACCCTGTGAGGGAAGGTGAGAAAACAATTTCCTACGGTATGCATATGCCTGGTTAACCTAAGTCACGCCAGAACGCAAATGAACACGTTTTTGACACAAAAAAAAGCCTGTTGGGGTCCTTTAACAAACAGAAAACTCATTGGCTGCAGGCCCATGGCATACTTACTTACTTACTGCCCGTAGTATGCCGGTTGGCACGTAGGGCAGCAACAAAGGACCTTCACTTGCAGGCCCATAGCAAGAACAAATGAATGTGTGACTTACTAATTTATCAATTTATTGTTTTGTTTTTAGTTGAAAGAGCCACATCTTCCATTCTGGCGACGCCGCTTCCCGATCTTCTTGTGTTCCTACTCCGTTATGCTGTTCTTGGTGAGCGACCTTTCTTGGGTTAAAAAAAATCTCTTCTTATCTACCATTCGTTGATGGTGTATGTGCAGGTATTAAAAAACCATGAAAGATTAGTTAATAGAACGTCTAATTATAGACAGACAGGCACGGTTGGCCTAGTGGTAAGGCGTCCGCCCCGTGATCGGGAGGTCGTGGGTTCGAACCCCGGCCGGGTCATACCTAAGACTTTAAAATTGGCAATCTAGTGGCTGCCCCGCCTGGCGTCTGGCATTATGGGGTTAGTGCTGGGACTGGTTGGTCCGGTGTCAGAATAATGTGACTGGGTGAGACATGAAGACTGTGCTGCGACTTCTGTCTTGTGTGTGGCGCACGTTATATGTCAAAGCAGCACCGCCCTGATATGGCCCTTCGTGGTCGGCTGGGCGTTAAGCAAACAAACAAAAAAAACAAAAAAAAAGCCCGTTCAATAGCACAGTTTCACAGAACCAAGACCGTCTCGATCCTGTCAAATGTCATATTTTGATTAGTAATGCAAATAATTTTGATCAGAAATGCAAATAATTTTTATCAGAAATATTTTGATCAGAATTGCTAATAATTGTTATCAGTAATGCAAATAATTTTGATCAATAATGCAAATAATTGTGATCAGTAATGCAAATAACCCTGTCAAATGTCATATTTTGATCAGAAATGCAAATAGTTTTGATCAGAAATGCAAATGATTTGGATACACAGACCTGTGCACATCTACGGTTTCTCCGTAATTTCTCCGATTTTTATATGCAGAATACGGTGCTACGGATTTTTAATTAAAATTCCGAAATTCCGATGTTTTACTCAATTGTACTTTTTTTCTGTTTTAAGATGTTTTGACCAATTAGTTGGCCGTTGCGCTGAAAATATGTTTTCCGATTTACCGGAAACACGCATGTTCTCAGCATTGAGTCTTTGTTCTTAGACTTAGCGTCTGCGTGGCAACTTGTGATTGAAGTGAAACATGGAAAATAAAAAATGAGCTCCCCAGCATGTCGTAAGAGGCGACTAACGGATTCTGTTTCTCTTTTTACCCTTTTTAAGTGTTTCTTGTATAGAATATAGTCAATTTTTGTAAAGATTTTAGTCAAGCAGTATGTAAGAAGTGTTAAGTCCTTTGTACTGGAAACTTACATTCTCCCAGTAAGGTAATATATTGTACTACGTTGCAAGCCCCTGGAGCAAATTTTTGATTAGTGCTTTTGTGAACAAGAAACAATTGACAAGTGGCTCTATCCCATCTCCCCCCTTTCCCCGTCGCGATATAACCTTCGTGGTTGAAAACGACGTTAAACACCAAATAAAGAAAGAAAGAAAGAAAAAAAGAGTGCAAGATTCAGATGGTGAAGAGGAGACACCAGCTCTGTCACCAAAGAAGAAGAAAACGGCACAACAGTGTTTCAGTTTGTGTGCTTTGTGAGCAGAATTATGTCTTGAACTGTCGTTGCAGCTTACTACTGAAACATGTTAAAAACTACTGAAATTTGGTTTGTTTACTACTGATGAGCTTTTTGAGTGTGCACAGGTCTGATTACAAATGCAAATAATTTTGATCGGAAATGCAAATAACTTTGATCAGAAATGCAATCGGCGTGTGATGTGTTCCACAGGCAGGTCTGGCCATCATCTCGGTGATCGGCGTGATCGCGTACCGTGTGTCCATGCTGGCGGCCCTCCAGCTGATCCCTGCAGCAGTGCAGAAGGACAACTCGAGTGAGATCACCACAATCACCGCCAACCTGGTGTTCCAGAACGCCAGTCTCGTCACCACCATCACCGCCGCTCTCATCAACCTGCTCATCATCATCATTCTCAACATCGTGAGTCTTCGTTATTTTGTAGCCGACATTTGGTGAGCTGGAAAGGGCTGTGTGGGTTGGATGAGTGCAAAACTGTCATTCCGGCAAACCTATTGATTGAAGCGTTTGAAGACTTTTGCCCTTTCTGTATATTCAGGGTGTATAGATTTCACTCTGTTTGTTTGTCTGCACTAAGATCTCTGTTGCTTATGGGTCGATTGAGCTGAAATTTGGTGTGAAGCTTGTTTCTTTTGTTATTTGCCTGAGATGATGAAGTCGTAGCCACGCTATTAACCCAAAAATGTCCCTCTCAACGTTATTTTCCTAATTTTTCAGTTTTTTAGAACCATATCATTATACTTAAAGTGATGGTTTTACCTTCAGGTGTACGGGTACCTGGCGTTCTGGCTGACGGACTGGGAGTGCCTGCGCACACAGAGCGAGTATGACAATAGCATCACAATCAAACTCTTCCTGCTGCAGTTCGTCAACTACTTCTCCTCGATCTTCTACATCGCTTACTTCAAGGGCAGGTAAGCGTGAAGGCTTGACCTTTCATAGTCTCCCGCTCCCTACCACCACCCAACCACCCCACACCCTCCACCCCCCCCCCCCCCCCCACCACCCCAACCCCATTCGCTTTGTGTTTCGTATTATTGACGATGGGCGCAATGGCCTAGAGGATAAGACGCCGACCTCAGATGCGGAAGGTCGTGGGTTCGAATCGTCGCCGTGCCTGGTGGGTCAAGGATGGAGATTTTTCCGATCTCCTTGTGGTTCATGTTATATTAAGATGGGCGTTATGGCCTAGTGGATAAGACGCCGGACTCCGAAGTGGAAGGTCGTTGGATCGAATCCTGGACATGCCTGGTGGGTCAAGGGTTGAGATTTTTTCGATCTCCCAGGTCAACTCAACTTATGTGCTGACCTGCTGGTGCCTTATCCTCCTTCGTGTGTTCACGCAAGCACAAGACAAAAGTACGGCTGCCTAAATGGCAGGGTAAAAATGGTCATACTTGTAAAAATCATGGGAGTTACAACCCATGAACGAAGAAAAATTCCCGCAGTGGGGCACTGCGGTTATGAAATTAAAGGCCCCTCCTGTTTTTGGAACCGCAGGAGCTTTCTAGTTTGCTGTTAGGTAGATTTTTGGTTCCTCTTTCCTGTCATGCTCTCTTTTTCTTCATGAATTCTTTTCTTTTTTCTGCCTTCTTGCTCATTCACCTGTATTTTTTCCAAAAATCTCTTCTCTTGCCGCTTGTCTCGCGATTCATGTATAGTTTAATCTGTTAGTGTTCTGATGTAAGTCCAGCAGTAGATAGGTTAAGCCTATTTTAACATACTGGAAACTGGTAATCTTCCAGTAGGTATTAATTTAGTTTTACTAAAGCCTGCTGGGACACAAGTAATGGGTTAGTGCATTTGTAAACAGGAATCGCTTGACAAGTGGCCCCCTTCATCCCCCCCTTCCTCGTCCTGATATGGCTCTGCGTAGTCGGCTGGACGTTAAGCAACAAATAAACAAACAAATAAACGAAGAAAAATATATTATTGACATTATAATACTGTCATGGTGCTCAAAATGGGTTTTTTTTGCCTGTGTGATTAAAGCACAGCTAACGTAGCACGTTTTAACTGTTGCAGGTTTGCTGGTCGCCCAGGATCTTACAAAACCATCTTCGGTGCTCGCCAAGAGGAGGTTAGTGTGTTCATTATTTCATGGGGCCAAAACAGAAAACAAACCTTGAAACTTAATCCGATAGATTTTTATGCTGCCAAACATGCCCAATGCAGACCTGTTTACCAGTACGATTTGGGCGTATTTTGTACGCCAAATTATTATCGGTACGCAAATACGCGACACACGCACAAAATACGCATAAGAAAAAGTCTAGAATACGTTTTCCGGTGTTGGTGTGCTGATTACGGGATGGTACAACTGATACCGGTTTCGGTCGAAGGGAGATAACCATGACAGCGAGTCTTCAGCTGTGGAAACCTTGTTCAGTTGTTGGCACGTGCGATCGTCTGGACAATCGTGGCAAAATGAAGCGGTAAAATGTGTCAGTTTCGGCTGACTGTACCAATTTAAGTCTAAACAGCAGAAGCAGCAGATTTTCTTGGAGAAATATAAGAAAGAGCCAGGAATTGTGGAGTCTACTCACAGGCGGAAGGTATCGTTCACTGGACCACTGGAAGTAGTGGTCCAGTGAACGATACCTTCCACCTGTGGTCTACTATGAGAAAAAGTCATGCACCCTGCAAGTATTGTAAATCAGATTTCTCCGTTGCCCATGCTGGGAAATATGACATCGAACGACACTGCATTTCCAAAACACACCTGGACAAGGTTGCTGCAAAGATATCCGCTGAAACTGAGCTGCCAAGGAATTATGAAGTTCATTCCCGCAAAGCATATCCTGCCAAAAGAAAAGGCTGTAGTCCGTGCTGAAGCAAGGTTTTCTGAGATGATTGTAAAAATGAACTTGCCACTGTCAACCGCAGATGTTATTTCACGAACTTCATCTTTTCATTATCAATCTGTTTGGAAGGCACTGGTTATAATGCTATAAACTGACAGGTAAATAAAATTGTTTTATCCCTGTTGTATTGGAAGGAGTTAAATTCTGAAGGTGTTCACAAGACATGCTATTCTTACACAAACACGTTTGCACCCACGCGTACATTTTCCCTAGCCCATATGGCTTTGCTTGCAAAGTACACCAACTTTTTGAAAAATACACTCAACTTTTTGGGAAAGTACTCTTGCCTCGGGTTTAGGGTAAACAGGTCTGCCAATGAAATAAAACAGGGGGAGAAAAAAAGAGAAACAGGTTAAAAGCACTGTACTTGTAATTTATAGGACAGTTTTGGTATCTCTTTTGTGTAGGGAAGGGGAAATAGATGAGGCTGCGATCTTTTCTTTCAGTTACCAACACAGTATAAGTATCTTCTGTTTGTAGGGAGGGAAAGAAGCAGCATACCCCACTGGAAATCTTAAACACATAGACTGTGAGTGTTCCCAAATCCATAGCTGCCAACCCTCCCGGATTTTCCGGGAATCTCCCGAATTTTACAACTTCTCCCTGCACATATTCAAGACTAAATGGTCCCCCTGGACCCCCTGGCTCCTGGATTTTGACTTCAGAAGGTTGGCACCTATGCAAATCAAGAATTAATCAAAACTTGACTAAATGTAAAAAGAGTAAGAAGGGTTAGTTTATGGAATGTTTAATGATACAAAACAACATTGAAAAGTACGTCAACCCAATCGTCTTTGTAGTGGACAGACTTACAAAGAATTATGAGACAAAAAAAGAACCGTAGCTTGGTTACTTGGGGAAAAGAGCGATGAGCAGCTCTTTTGAATTGATATTTCTGGCTCATTTTCTTTCTAATCAGATGTACCTATTTATACACTTATGTGTAGCCATGCACACACACACATGCATGCATGCACGCATGCACACACTCACTAACTCACTCTCTCACACACTCTCTCTCACACACACACACACACACACACACACACACACACACACACACACACACACACAAAACACACTCAAACTGCAGTTTTATATACCTGTGAACACAAAGTTATCATGGTAGCCATTCTCATTATTTCATCGCTTGCTTTTCAGTGTGATGCGGGCGGGTGGCTGATAGAGCTGTGCATTCAGCTGGCAATCATCATGGTAGCCATTCTCAGTGTTTGATCGCTTACTTTTCAGTGTGATACGGGCGGGTGGCTGATAGAGCTGTGCATTCAGCTGGCAATCATCATGGTAGCCATTCTCATTATATCATCGCTTGCTTTTCAGTGTGATGCGGGTGGGTGTCTGATCGAGCTGTGCATTCAGCTGGCAATCATCATGGTAGCCATTCTCAGTGTTTGATCGCTTACTTTTCAGTGTGATGCGGGCGGGTGGCTGATAGAGCTGTGCATTCAGCTGGCAATCATCATGGTAGCCATTCTCAGTGTTTGATCGCTTACTTTTCAGTGTGATGCGGGCGGGTGGCTGATAGATCTGTGCATTCAGCTGGCAATCATCATGGTAACCATTCTCAGTGTTTGATCGCTTCCTTTTCAGTGTGATGCGGGTGGGTGTCTGATCGAGCTGTGCATTCAGCTGGCAATCATCATGGTAGCCATTCTCAGTGTTTGATCGCTTACTTTTCAGTGTGATACGGGCGGGTGTCTGAAAGAGCTGTGCATTCAGCTGGCAATCATCATGGTAGCCATTCTCAGTGTTTGATCGCTTCCTTTTCAGTGTGATGCGGGTGGGTGGCTGATAGAGCTGTGCATTCAGCTGGCAATCATCATGGTAGCCATTCTCAGTGTTTGATCGCTTACTTTTCAGTGTGATGCGGGCGGGTGGCTGATCGAGCTGTGCATTCAGCTGGCAATCATCATGGTAGCCATTCTCAGTGTTTGATTGCTTGCTTTTCAGTGTGATACGGGCGGGTGGCTGATCGAGCTGTGCATTCAGCTGGCAATCATCATGGTAGCCATTCTCATTATATCATCGCTTACTTTTCAGTGTGATACGGGCGGGTGGCTGATCGAGCTGTGCATTCAGCTGGCAATCATCATGGTAGCCATTCTCAGTGTTTGATCGCTTACTTTTCAGTGTGATACGGGCGGGTGGCTGATAGAGCTGTGCATTCAGCTGGCAATCATCATGGTAGCCATTCTCAGTGTTTGATCGCTTACTTTTCAGTGTGATACGGGCGGGTGGCTGATAGAGCTGTGCATTCAGCTGGCAATCATCATGGTAGCCATTCTCAGTGTTTGATCGCTTACTTTTCAGTGTGATACGGGCGGGTGGCTGATAGAGCTGTGCATTTAGCTGGCAATCATCATGGTAGCCATTCTCAGTGTTTGATTGCTTGCTTTTCAGTGTGATGCGGGCGGGTGTCTGATCGAGCTGTGCATTCAGCTGGCAATCATCATGGTAGCCATTCTCAGTGTTTCATCGCTTACTTTTCAGTGTGATACGGGCGGGTGGCTGATCGAGCTGTGCATTCAGCTGGCAATCATCATGGTAGCCATTCTCAGTGTTTGATCGCTTACTTTTCAGTGTGATACGGGCGGGTGGCTGATAGAGCTGTGCATTTAGCTGGCAATCATCATGGTAGCCATTCTCAGTGTTTGATCGCTTACTTTTCAGTGTGATACGGGCGGGTGGCTGATAGAGCTGTGCATTTAGCTGGCAATCATCATGGTAGCCATTCTCAGTGTTTGATCGCTTACTTTTCAGTGTGATACGGGCGGGTGGCTGATCGAGCTGTGCATTCAGCGGGCAATCATCATGGTAGCCATTCTCAGTGTTTGATCGCTTACTTTTCAGTGTGATACGGGCGGGTGGCTGATCGAGCTGTGCATTCAGCTGGCAATCATGGTAGCCATTCTCAGTGTTTGATCGCTTACTTTTCAGTGTGATGCGGGCGGGTGGCTGATCGAGCTGTGCATTCAGCTGGCAATCATCATGGTAGCCATTCTCAGTGTTTGATTGCTTGCTTTTCAGTGTGATGCGGGCGGGTGTCTGATCGAGCTGTGCATTCAGCTGGCAATCATCATGGTGGGCAAGCAGCTCATCCAGAACAACCTCATCGAGATCGTCCTCCCGTGAGTACAGCCAGCAGGGATGTGGCCTGCATTTATTTTCTCTGGCAATGATGCGCAAATGGACAAATATGTTTCTGAAAATTTATTTAGGCAATATTCGGAAGTGAATATATGAATTCCAGTAATGACTATGTCCGTTTTTTATGGGTTTTGAAAGAGTTGCTTTTTCTTGGAAATACTGTAACAACAAAATAATGTAAAAAAGGTGAGAGAAAAAAAAAATATATATATATACATATATATTTTTTTAAAGGTTGGTCCTGTTTTTTTCGGGGTCCAAGAGGTCTTCGCGATATAGCCGAATTCGCGATATAGTGGACCGCGATTTAGTGGAAGTCCCCTGCACTAAGTAAACCAAACCCATGTGACATTGTAGCCCAATCACTAGTGAGTGGCATGTCTCCACACGTTGTCAGTACTTTGTGAACTGAGGGACACGGTCACATCGCCAATGAAGAGTCAGAGCTTCGATGTTTGGCATACTTTAGAATATAGAGCAGACAGTGCAGAAAACAAATCAGAGTTAGTTTTCACTGGTATGTCAGTTGTTTGCATGATTTCATTGTCACATGGGTTTGTTTAATTATCTGACAGTTATTTCATTGTCTATTGTGGTATTCTCTAATGTCACTTTTCCAAGTTGTGAATAAAGTTTGGCAGCTCTCCAAAAAAGAAGGGTAAAGGTTCAGTGATTTGAAAATAAATTAGGCGTTTACCCAACAGCTGACACAAAATGACATGCCTGAAATAATCATGAAGGTGCTTGCTTGTGAAATTCTGGGTAAAATATCTAATTTCCAGACTAAAGGGTTGATTACAGAACTCAAAAGAATTGTTTTTCTTTGTTTGGGCCTGTGTACACCTGGCATTCTGTATGAGTGTATGTTTGTATTGTGTTTATTGAATGCAAGGATCCATTGCTTGCAGATTTTATGGAGCCGTTCTTTCATTTATATGAATTTGGAACAGTTGTTTGTGAAACTGAGCTTCAGCCATCTGAAATCCTTTTTTGTTCAGGAAAGTGATCAAGCTGATAAAGCGGAAGTGCTCCAAGGAGACGCGAGAACAGAAGCTTGCTCGCACACCATGGGAGAAAGACTTCAAGCTGCAACCCGCTAGCAACACCTCTCTCTTCTACGAATACCTGGAGATGGGTCAGTGTTAATATCTTGTACAGTGGAACCCCCATTGTTAGTCACCCCCCTCCCTCCCTCCCTAAGTTGCAGCTGTCTGTCCTTCCTCTCCCTTTTTATGTGTATTTCTTTAAACAACCAAGGATATTCTATTTAGTTTTGTAATTTTTTTGTTTTTTAGGCAGATTTTCACTCAAAAGGAGAACCTCAGACTGAAACATTGTCCACGCTGAAAAGTAGCACTGCAGACACTCTCTATTGGCCACTATGCTTCTTTTTTCTAAATTAACTTTAATAAAAATGTTTATATTCTTGCGCGAAATGGCCTACATGTGGATGTGTGAATACATTTTAGACAATGCTACACCAAAACACCTTTTGCTACGCTGAAAATGTGATTAAAAAAAGTAATTTGCTACACTTGAGGTTTCACAAAGGGTTGGCAGGTTCTGATAGTTCTACGTACACACATGTGTGCGTCAGTTATAAACTTCTGTACCATCTGTTTCTTTTCTTTTGTTGCTGTTGTTGTAAACGGATCATTGTTCAGAGACTTAGCAGACTGTGATCTTTGCATTGATATTTTGTTCTCCATGTTTCCAGTGCTACAGTTTGGCTTCTTGACCATTTTCTGCGCTGCGTTCCCGCTGGCTCCCCTGTTTGCTCTGCTGAACAACATCGTGG
The DNA here is from genome assembly GCF_037325665.1 of Littorina saxatilis. NCBI lineage: Eukaryota > Metazoa > Mollusca > Gastropoda > Littorinimorpha > Littorinidae > Littorina > Littorina saxatilis. Next base: position 56,049,695 of record NC_090247.1, read on the forward strand.
AGATTCGTGTGGACGCCACCAAGCTGCTGACTCAGCTAAGGCGACCCGTTGCGGACCGTGCAGCAACTATCGGTCAGTTGGGGAGTACAGTGGAACCCCCATTTTAAGACACCCCCCTCCTCCGAAAACGGCGTATGGCTGCCTAAATGGCGGGGTAAAAAACGGTCATACACGTAAAATTCCACTCGTGCAAAAAACACGAGTGTACGTGGGAGTTTCAGCCCACGAACGCAGAAGAAGAAGAAGAAGAAGAAGACACCCCATTTTAAGACCTTGTTTTCTCAGACTTTCTGTTCATAACCTCTGTAAAATTACCCCCATTTTAACCCCTTGACTGCCTTATGACGGGTATACTCGTCATGCGCTTGTGCAGCTGCAGCGCCTTAGGACGGGTTTACCTGTCTTCTCCGTTCAGGAATTTTCCAGAAATGCTACGTCACTGCTGACACACAAATAGCAGCCAATGGCTTGGAAGGATACCTCATTCTCATGAATTAACATAAATGGTGACGCGGTTTTGCGTCTGAAGGCTATTTTCGGCCTTGGCGACAGGGTAGGGGAGAGAAATCTCGACTCATCAAAATGGCTAACGGTGACAGTCGACCGGGCCCTAGTAGGGAAAAACAAAGCCGGACTGACGCTACAGGCGGTGCAAATGATTATGGATACTGACAGGGGAAGGGGGAGATCTTCTTTCGGACGATTCGTTGGAAACAGGTAGATGACAGTATAATCCTTTCTTGGAGCAAGCAAAACAGCCACCTGTGTTTGATCCACAGGCACCGGAAGATGCGCCGGACTGATTTTTCAAAAGTTCATATTTAAACATCATTATAAGCCAAACTAATTATTATTTCCATGATTAGACACTAAAAACAGATTCTTGGTTCAATTTCCTTTAAAAATAACATAGGTTTTACTTACCTACCTACTGCCAGTTTGGAGCTAGAATTTTTTGTGAATTATTACAGCCCGAACTCCAATATTCCCTGGCAGTCAGGAATGCACATACGCAAGTTTTGATTGGCAGCGAAAGGGTTAAGACACCCTCCTTTTTAAGACCTGATTTTCTCAGATTTTTGGAGGTCTTAAAAGGGGGGTTCCACTGTACAGTGTGTGTGTGTGAGAGAGCGAGGGAAGAAGAGTGTGTGTGTGTTTCTGAATCAGTCATGGTGTCAACTGTCGTTCTCTGAATTCTTAATTGACATCTATCTGAAGCTGGTTGTTAGTAATCAGCATTGTTTTCATGTGTGTGTGTCTGTGTGTGAGAGGGAAGAGAATGTGTGTGTGTGTGTGTGTGTGTGTGTTTGTGAAAAATGCCAATGAATGCATGCTTGTAGGATTAACTCAGGAAATAACAGATGTGTGTGTGTGTGTGTTTGTGAAAAATGCCAATGAATGCATGCTTGTAGGATTAACTCAGGAAATAACAGATAATGTGTGTGTGTGTGTGTTTGTGAAAAATGCCAATGAATGCATGCTTGTAGGATTAACTCAGGAAATAACAGATAATGTGTGTGTGTGTGTGTGTTTGTGAAAAATGCCAATGAATGCATGCTTGTAGGATTAACTCAGGAAATAACAGATAATGTGTGTGTGTGTGTGTGTTTGTGAAAAATGCCAATGAATGCATGCTTGTAGGATTAACTCAGGAAATAACAGATAATGTGTGTGTGTGTGTGTGTTTGTGAAAAATGCCAATGAATGCATGCTTGTAGGATTAACTCAGGAAATAACAGATAATGTGTGTGTTTGTGAAAAATGCCAATGAATGCATGCTTGTAGGATTAACTCAGGAAATAACAGATAGTGCTATGGGAACCAAGACTCTATAGTGTGAACATTTTACATTGGCATCTGTTTTCCATTCAGAAATATTGTTGTTTGTTTACAGGGATCTGGTACAGTGTGCTGTACGCCATATCTCGCTTTGCTATCATCACTAACGTAAGTGCAAATTTGTTGCTGTTCTTTCATTATTTCCTTAACACTTTCGCGACGGGACACTGATAAATCAGTACCAGCGCTGACACGCCCATGGACGGGAAGCGCATTTTTCAGTACCAGCCGTAGAGGGTACACGACTCGTGATTGCTTCCCGGTTTTTGAAGCTTGCAAATAAATTGAGTTGTTTCCCTTGATACACTTGGCGTCCCCTTCTGCCATTTGCAAATCCGCCTGATTTGTGTGCGTTTTTGAGGGAAAAAAAATGAATCAAAGGCGAGCCTTGTCTCGGGAGGAGATTCTCCGGATGTTGGACCTAGAGGATCCCGTAGAGCATGATTCGGACGTATCGTTTTCGCCTCACGAAAGCGATACAAGCAGTGAAAGTGAGGAAGAAACAGTCCCGTTGTTGCTAGTACGAGTCGGCAAACTACACGTGGTTGGCGGTGATACTGCTAGACGAACATGTATCTCGGAATCGTGCAGGAGCTATGGGGGCGTGGCAGCACTGATAACAATGGATGGCTGGAGCCTTCAAATCCTTTTGGAATTGTTCATAGGTGTACAGTTGGTACTTTGTTGTGAAAATGTGACTTATATTCAATATGGATTACCTAGACATCATTTGGTGAGTGTTAGATCTACAGTTTTGTTTCATTTGAGTTAGGATGCTGTGAGTGAATGCGTGATTTGCTTGTTTTTTTTCTTTGTACTGTCTTCTTATTTCTGTGTACAATGTTAACAATATTTCAGCTAATTCATAGGTTTTACACCTTGTTTGGTTATAACATTATTTATAATACTTTCTGTTAAAAAATAACTTTTAAAAAAAGCAGTAGAAAATAAAACACACACAAAAAAACGTTAAAAAACACAAATTATCCCCCTTTCACCCCCCTTTGCTAAAACAAATCGCGTGACAAACTTATAAATAGCACGACTGAACTGGGCATCCATTTTTGAATTGGTACACAAAATTTGGTGGTGATTGGACTTAATTCAAGCTTGCTAGACAGATTTCTTTACAGTTACTGATTTTTGGGAAGTTTCTTGGTGGCAAGCTTGGGCAGGCAGGACGTAAACGCCGTGGCAGTGCTAGTCACAATAGTGTTAAGCCCAAACAGTTGGTCTTTGCAGTTAATAATACTATTGCACCCCGACTGACGTACAGATTCCATGGTCTGAAAAAGTAAAGTTCTACGTAAAAAAAAGTTGTAATCCCATCACTTGATGATTTCTATCATCCTCTGAATTTTTTGTATAATCAGTCTGAAGCTGGTTGTTGGTAATCAGTCATCAGCATTGTGTTCAATTTCTTTAAGCAGGCTTTTTTACATTTAGTCAAGTTTTAATCGAGACGAGGGTCGTGGTGTATGTGTGTGTGTGTGTTTGTGTGTGTGTGTGTGTGTGTGTTTGTGTGTGTGTGTGTGTGTGTGTGTGTGTGAGATTCAGAAAAAACTACAGGACCGATCTTCATGAAATTTGACATGAGAGTTTCTGGGTATGATATCCCCGGACATTTTTTTTCATTTTTTCGATAAATGTCTTTGATGACATCATATCCGGCTATTTGTGAAAGTTGAGGCCGCACTGTCACGCCCTCATTTTTCAGTCAAATTGATTGAAATTTTGGTCAAGCAATCTTCGACAAAGTCCTGACTATGGGATTGAATTGCAGCTCCGCAGTGTAAACATTAGTTAACTAGTTTGCTTATTAAAGTTGTCATTAAAGTCGAATTTTCACTAACAGATTCAAAAATGATTGCATCATATTCCCCAATTTCTCCTGATTTCAAAAACATATACATATGTCATGTTTACTATAAATATGTGCTCAGAATTACAGAAAATAGGTTTAAATAATTACTGCGTTGGCGCGCTACGCGGAGACGAGTAGGCTGTTGCCCCGACATCAGACTGTGTAAAAAATAAGACACAGAGAAAATGATGATCCCAAATAAATGCTGGGTACCGTTTTTTTTGGCGAGCAGGCCTTTATCATTGCCCTGACGTCAGACTTCATCCCTCGCCTGGTGTACGAGCTGAAATACAGTGAGAACGAGGAAGATCCTCTGGCAGGCTATGTCAACTTCTCCCTGTCAACCTTCAACATCAGCGACTTTGAGGCGGACCACATGCCTTCCCCCGCCCTGCGCGGCGACTTTGAGCTCTGCAGGTAAGTAAGGACCTGGTTGACACTACAGTGCAACCTGCAGTGAAATGTAACAAAGTGCCTGAAGCACAACAATTACCTTTGGAGGCAATGCCATTCAAACAGGGTTAAGATTTTAGAGCTAATTTCTTAGCCCTACAAAAACTGCTATGGGTACGCAAAGATTCCCAAGATCATACTAGGAGTCAGCACCAGCCAAACCCTATCAAAAACAGAACTTGACAATTTACAGGTGTTAGCGAAGTAGAAGAAACGTCAAGCTCTAAATAGCTCTTCAACGGCAGACAACTCTGCAAAGCCTGCTGTGAAGGGTGAGGTTAGTCTCCCTGTCGCATGTTGTAAGCATGTGTGTATGTGTTGATATATACGTAGCACTAGAGATTTTTCTGTGTTACAGGTACCGTGACTTCCGCAACGATCCGGACCACATAAGGAAGTACAAATACTCGGTTGTCTTCTGGCACATCCTAGCCGCACGACTCGCCTTCGTTTGTGTCTTTGAGGTAAGAAGAGAGCATGAATTGCATTTACCTGTAATTTCTAGTTTTGTTACTGGTAAAAGTAGTAAAATGGCCCTGCATTCGTTTGTGTCTTTGAGGTAGAAAGTGAGCATGAATTGCATTTACCTGTAATTTCTAGTTTTGTTACTGGTAAAAGTAGTAAAATAGCCCTGCATTCGTTTGTGTCTTTGAGGTAGAAAGTGAGCATGAATTGCATTTACCTGTAATTTCTAGTTTTGTTACTGGTAAAAGTAGTAAAATAGCCCTGCATTCGTTTGTGTCTTTGAGGTAGAAAGTGAGCATGAATTGCATTTACCTGTAATTTCTAGTTTTGTTACTGGTAAAAGTAGTAAAATAGCCCTGCATTCGTTTGTGTCTTTGAGGTAGAAAGTGAGCATGAATTGCATTTACCTGTAATTTCTAGTTTTGTTACTGGTAAAAGTAGTAAAATAGCCCTGCATTCGTTTGTGTCTTTAAGGTAGAAAGTGAGCATGAATTGCAGTTACCTGTAATTTCTAGTTTTGTTACTGGTAAAAGTAGTAAAATAGCCCTGCATTCGTTTGTGTCTTTGAGGTAGAAAGTGAGCATGAATTGCATTTACCTGTAATTTCTAGTTTTGTTACTGGTAAAAGTAGTAAAATAGCCCTGCATTCGTTTGTGTCTTTGAGGTAGAAAGTGAGCATGAATTGCAGTTACAGGTAACCAACATTGGCAACTGTTCATTCCTACACCCTACATGTGAATATTTCCTTTTTCTCCTTTTGCCTATGTTGGTGTCTTTGAAATAAATCTTGGGCAGGGATCGGACAAACATGACGGGGATCGCACTAGCTTTTTGACAAACAAACAAAGTAAGCAGAGTTCTTTTATTTTTTTTTTAAAAACCACAACATAATCTTTTCATCTGTTGTTGCGTGCAGAACTTGGTGGTGGTGGTGACCTCCCTTATCTCATGGCTGATCCCAGACATGCCCACCATGCTGCGAGAACAGATCCGCCGTGAGAACTACATCACTAACGAGATCGTCCTCCGCACCGAGCTTCAGCGTGCCCATGGAGTCGACATGGACGACATCGACTACCATGATGGAGGGTCCACCAGACGAGGGGGTGATGGCGATGCCGGCAGTTACGACTCCGAGAAGTATTCTCCGCGTCGTAGCGAAGACATCCCCATGGACGTCCGATCCCGGCCCAATAGAGCGGAAGAAACTGATCCAAGGTCTTATGTGTGATGCGACAAGAGTTGATCCACATGAAAGGGCTTAATGTCTGCTTTGGCAACACGTGATGAGTTGTTTCAAATGAAGGGACTTACAGCTGATGTTGCGAGAGTCAAAGACTTGATTCACATTTCATGGCAAGACTGTGAAAGGATTGAATGACTTCGAAAAATGCAGCATCATTCTTGGACTGATCAACTTGTTCAAGTGCTTTGGATGATAGGATGAGCCTTGAGCCGTCAGTGAACCAAACTCATGGAAGTTTCTTTTTGAAATTAAATGCAACCTTTACATTTTGGAACTTTTTATTTATTTATTAAATTTTTTTATTTTTTTTTATGAAAATAATGAAGCAAGCGTTGGTGCTTTGAACCTTTTTCTCTTCTTGTAGACAAATGTTGGTGTAATTAAGGATGGAAATGCCATGCTGGACAAAGAGAAATGAAAGGAATGCTTGTATGTAGCAACATGTTGTCAAAATATTTAATCTCTTTACAATTATTGTGTGGCTTTTATGAATTCTACAAGCACTTTTTTTTCCAGAAAGGTTTAGACATTTTGATGATTATGACATCCATTTGCATCATGTTGGACTCTCTTTTTGAAATGCCCTGCTGTGGTATATAAAACAGCATGAAACGTGACATTTTCTTTGGGTATTTTACTTTCCGAGTAATCTGTTAGTGAGTCTTGCTTTCAAATGTTCATGCTTCAGAGACATATTTCCCAATTATTTTGTTAAAGCTTTAATACTGCTGCTGCTTTCTATTTAGCCTTCTTTCAGATTTACAAAGTTGTTGGATGCCAATTTAGGCTACTTGGTTTTTCTTGATACTGCTAGCAAGCCTTAGTTGATATTTATGACATTTTTTTCTCATAAAACATGCAGTGCGAGACAGCTTGAAGACATGCTGCTGTTTTAGTTTTCTTGCTTGTTTGCACTTACATCGTCACATTGCAGAAATAGATAACTGTAAGCTGATATTGGCACATTGAACTTTATTTCTTGTATTTAGTTTTAGACTATGCATCTCTTGGCAGTGCAAACTTGTCATATTGGTTTCTTCTTTGCTGGGAAATGAGAACAAACTGCTCAGGGCTATTTGTCCAAATACTGGATCATATCCGTCAGTGTTCTGATGATACCTTTGCTCCATGATATTCTGTTTGACTGTCAAGTGTAGCAATGATCATTTGTTAGTTTGACGACATCAAGTTCAGATTACATGTGTTATGCTAATGATATCTGTCCTAAGATTTGTCATGTGTTATTTGTTTAACTTTGAAGCTTATGAACTTTGCTAAAAGTTGTAGTTTTTTTTCTAAGAATAATAAGGAATAAGTGAATAAAACCAGGAAAAAGTGGGGAAGTTATACGCCAAAATTATGGGTGGCTTGAAAGGAAATGTCTTTATATGTTGTTGAGAATGTTTTGATGGATATATATATACCTGTAAAATGACAGAAGGAAAAAATTAAAAGGAATGTTTGTGGATTTCATTAAAACGACACAACTTACATAATTGTACATTGACGAGTAACCTGTAAGATAGTCTTGGAATTGGAATTTCACGTTTTGACCTGGCGTCAAGAAATTGTTCAGTATTTGCGCGATCATAATATGATCATTTTAACATGTTGATATTGTCATGCAATGAATTATGTGTATCCTATTCATCATAGTGCTTTTGTTGTTGTCTAGATGTTGTGTTTTAACCCAACATCGAGTAGCAAGTCATTTCTGGTAGGTGCTAATACCTGGCAGTACGGTTGAAGTGTGAAAAGTGTTTGATGGCATTGATTACTTTTTTGTTTCATATACTCAAAACTTGCCGTTACTTATAAAGGAATATGTATCTGTCATTCTGATTCATTCTGCCCTTCCATAAGCCTCCCTCCGTGTTCTCACAACAGGAAACACATTCGTGATACTTTCTTGAAATAAGAATCTCATACTTTTCTCATAGCAGATGACATTTTCAAGGGTTTTGAGCGTTGTTCGTAGTCAACATAGACTTTTTAATTGTATCTTTTGATTACAATGATAGCAAAGACGCATGGACAAATTGTGCTTATTGTTCTTTTGCTACTCCGTTTTTGCACATGATTTATATTTTTGTAACAGAAAAATGCACAAACAGTACCATTGTGTATTGGTTTTACCTGTACACATTATTATCTTCAAACATGTGCCTTCATCAACAGAGCGATATTATGACACAGTTGATAAGGCATGATTTTAAAAACAAACAATGCTTACACTAACTTCAATGTTGAGATGAAATTTGATTCTGATTTAAGGCAGGTACTATATTTATTTTTATTTTTTTTAAATTTTTTTAAATTTTATTTTGAGGATTAGGTAAGAAAATGCAAACTTTTGTCCACAAGTCATGCCGCAGATGTGTATTTTGCATCAGAATCTCTAGGCTCTCCTTTGCTATTCTACAAAGGAGATTTGTTAAAATATTATTTGTGTATTTCTTTATTTACTTTTCTGATCATTAACTTGCTTGTACGTACATTTTTGATACTGTAGAGACGTTGCATGACGTATAAATGACCAGTGAATTTGAAACTGACACCGCGACCAAGACATGCAAAATGTTTGCTTCATTTTATTTCAAAGGATCTGTTGGTAGTAACAAGTATAATTCATTCACAGTAATACACTTGGTTGTGTTTACTTATCACATTGTGAAGAATTGTGTTGTAAATCTGTGCACTCATTTTAAAACTGTAATCTATACTCATCAGTAGTTAGAATACGGCTAACATAATGTAATATTGCTGCTCTGTAAGTTGGTGCTTTGTAGTTTTTTACCTGGATTTTCGAGCTAGCTATGATCTCTTTGCAACATTAAAGAAGGGTCACTTTGTGTTGAAACTCTGTACAAATTCTGTAAGCCTGAAAGATTTTCTCTACATTTAAAAAATAGCAGACCTAGAAAATAACAGCTATTATATAATATATTTCGGGATGTTTGTTTTTTTAAAGTTGTGTTTGTACTGTGACAATGAAAATGTCAGTGTTAAACAACATAATAAGGATTTTTTCAATTTATTTGTTCATCATTTTAATTGTCCCTTGTTAATTCAAACATATAAATATACTAACAAAAGTAAAATTCTTACCTAAAGCATTTATTTTGTGTGGAGTGCGTACATTTTCGGTAACTCTATATCTTCTGTAACTCTATATTTTCGGTCACTCTTTCAAGTGCAATACATTTCTCAGTGTAACCACTATAATAATTATGACTGTCACATTGTGTCCCTAATGTAGAAAGCGCTTGTTGTGATTTGTCAGACATGAGATTCTAACATCTCCACTTTTACTGAAATGACCAATTGAAGAGTAATTGTGAGCAAAGCTGCGATTTATACTTACCTTTTTGTGCTGGTTTTGACAAACAGAAACACTCTGCGGCAAGGGCTTTAAAATTGACATAAAATTGTAAGTTTACGTGCTGCAATTTTATGTACATACAGAGCTGCCAACTGTTAGGTTTTCAGGGCAGGATGTTGCATTGTATCAGAAATCGGTAAACTGTTCCGCCAAGCTTAAAATCGCTAGGCCATAGGCTCCAACACATATTTACAAGCATGCAAGAGTGTCCCTCTATGATGTGAATCATGGTACTCATGTCTGTTTCTATCTCTCCCTGTCGCAGTCAGAATTTGGGCCAGAAAAAAAAATGTTGTCTACACTGAAAAGTGCAAATACAGGCACAATCTAATGGGCACGTGTTCCTGATGTTGCTTTCTGGTCTATATAAATTAATAATGTTATAAAAAAAATTAAAAAAATTGTGCTTGAGACACTATTAATTAGGACGTACAATGAAATTCAAAACAATGCTACACTAAAACACCATTTTAACACTAACAATTCCAAATTGTTACACTTGAGGCTTCACAGCTCTGTAGAAATCCCATGTCTGACCGTGTTTGCGGTTCGTCCTCTGATTATTATGCTAACACTGTCAATGTTATATACCTGCCAATTTTTTCATGCAGCCTTGCCAGCTTGTATTTATTTCATGTAAGCTGTACAGAGTATTTGATATTTTTCAGATCTGATGAACAAAGGGAAGTAAGCGCTCTAAATGCATACGACATGCGTAATAGAGTAGGTGAGAGTTATGCGGAACCAGGCTCCTGGCACCTGAAAGAATAACAAGCATTGAAATGAACAAGCGACTTTCATCCTCATAGTTTTCAGTTTTGTGTATATTTTGAAAATGATGAATTTGAGATATTCCCAGTGAGGAATTTGGCAAATTCCCTTGAATTCCCCCTTATCTGCATGCTACCCTAAAGTTGCTGAACCCTACCTTTCTCGTCTGTACTGGTGTTCTAGTTGAGTATAGGTTGTGTCATTTTATTTTTTAATACTTGAGTTAGCTATAGCTCTCATTAATACGAAATTTATATATTTTGTGTCTCATATATTTGTGCCTTTTTTATGTGCCGGTTGTAAGGTTTGTGAAAACATTTGTTTTGTAGTAACGAAATTACTTTATTTTTGTGTGATTAGTTCTAATTTTGTTTCAGTTTAAATACTAAGATTTGTAGAAGTGATTTTATCAAGCTTTTCTTGCCTTGGAAGCTGTTATTTGTTCTTTTTCTTTTTTAATATTTGTATCATAATTATAGTACTGCTCTTTGAGTTTCTTCTTTCTTGGCAGTTGATTAGTATCTTGCCAAGCATAATCTAGCCACGACTTTATCTCTCACATGGAGGTGTTTTAGTGTGTATACCTGTAGTGTGTAGTTAGTGTGTATGCTCATGTTTCTGTTGATATCCTTTAATGTGACACCAGGTATTTTTCTGTTGGACTTTTGCATGGTTAACATTGGAAGTTAGTATCTTTGAGATGCGGGAAAGTTTGAGCAAACTGCCAGTATTTTCATGAAAGTACATGTAGCGTATTTTGATGGTGGGTTTTGAGTGAACACTTTGTTTTTAAATTTTCATTTCAGCACAAGCTTTTTGCATACTCTCGCAGTGGGGCACTGCGGTTATGAAATTAAAGGCCCCTCCTGTTTTTGGAACCGCAGGAGCTTTCTAGTTTGCTGTTAGGTAGATTCTTGGTTCCTCTTTCCTGTCATGCTCTCTTTTTCTTCATGAATTCTTTTCTTTTTTCTGCCTTCTTGCTCATTCACCTGTATTTTTTCCAAAAATCTCTTCTCTTGCCGCTTGTCTCGCGATTCATGTATAGTTTAATCTGTTAGTGTTCTGATGTAAGTCCAGCAGTAGATAGGTTAAGCCTATTTTAACATACTGGAAACTGGTAATCTTCCAGAAGGTATTAATTTAGTTTTACTAAAGCCTGCTGGGACACAAGTAATGGGTTAGTGCATTTGTAAACAGGAATCGCTTGACAAGTGGCCCCCTTCATCCCCCCCTTCCTCGTCCTGATATGGCTCTGCGTAGTCGGCTGGACGTTAAGCAACAAATAAACAAACAAACAAACAAGTGGCCCCCTTCATCCCCCCCTTCCTCGTCCTGATATGGCTCTGCGTAGTCGGCTGGACGTTAAGCAACAAATAAACAAACAAACAAATAAAAAAATTTGCATACATTTTATTTTGTGTATCCTTTGACTTCTTATGCTTCCAGTTACAGAGTGCAGGGACATTTTGGAGGGAACAAATTGATCAGAATTTGTGTACAAGATTTAGTACTTTTTTTTTCTCCAAAACTAATGTGCTTGTTTTATCTTTGTACTATGGATCTTGACTGAATTTACTGCTTTAGTTCACATTGAAGCATCAATTACTGTAAAATGGCCGAAGCACAAAATCTGTATTCTGATGACAGGGGGCTATTATGAATATCATTATCCAGCAAGATCAAGCGTTCAGCATTGAAATCATGACATAACTGCAAATATGTATGGCTTTGCCTTATACTAATACAGTGGCACTTGTGATGAGAGATCCCTACGATGAGAGGACACCTCTCAAGCTAGGGCAATTTTTTTGGTCCATTTGTAATTCCACAGTGGAACCCCCTTTTAAGACTTCCAAAAATCTGACAAAAACCAGGTCTCAAAAAGGAGGGAGTCTTAAAATGGGGGTATATTCACAGAGGCTATGTACAGAAAATCTGAAAAAAACCAAGGCCCTTAAGGAAATGAGTCTTAATTTGGGGGGCGGGTCTTTTAAGAAAAAGAGGGTCCCACTGGTACCTGCCATGAAAGGCAACCTGTAATGAAGGACACTTTTCATTGACCCATAGGGTATACTTTCATCACAGGTACCACTGTATGTGTACTGATATTTTACATGTGAAGACGGGTTTTAATTCGATCACACACCCCCGCGGGTTAGGGGGAAGAATTTACCCGATGCTCCCCAGCATGTCGTAAGAGGCGACTAACGGATTCTGTTTCTCTTTTTACCCTTGTTAAGTGTTTCTTGTATAGAATATAGTCAATTTTTGTAAAGATTTTAGTCAAGCAGTATGTAAGAAATGTTAAGTCCTTTGTACTGGAAACTTGCATTCTCCCAGTAAGGTAATATATTGTACAGTAAAACCTGAGTCTAGCGGACCCTTGTTGTAACGGCCACCTGCTACATACGGACGGTTTATCATGGAACGAACACGATTTCAACTTCTTCTTCTTCTGCGTTCGATGTGACACGATTTCAACAATAACTAACCTTTAACGGACGGACACCTGCCACTTACGGACGCGGACACGATTTTTCGGACCGTAGGAAGTGTAAACACTGTCACAAACGGACACTACGTACATGAAAACGCAACTTCGAAAAGACGAAAACAATACATGGCGGCTCTTGCTCCTCGAACTATCGCGAGACGAAAAAAAATTTAAATCTTACGCACGATAGAATCCGCGGCGACTTCCTTAGGAGTCAGGAAGACGCAAATCCTGTGTATCGTCAAGGATAATGACCCAAAACGCGACTTACGACCGAGCTTTTTGGGATGATTTACAACTTTTGGGCATATTTCGAGCAGACGAAAACATAACATGGCGGCTCTCGCTCCTCCAACTACCGCGAGAAGAAATAAAAATGAAATCTCGCGCGCGCGAGATCCTGATACATCCGGTTTTTTTCTGCACGCTATCTTGTCACGACGACTGTCTTGTTGACAAACGAAGATTCGCGAAAGAAAAAGAAAAGCGCCTACTCTTTAGTAGAGAGCTAATAAAGTAATCGCTAATCGAGCGAAGTGGCAATCCGCGGCGACTTCCTTGGGAGTCGGGAATACGAAAATCCTGTGTGTCGTCAAGGATAATGACTCGGTGTTATCTAGATGGTGAGAAGGATAGCGAAGCGAAAGTACGCAAAGAGAGGAGCCTGTACGAAGACCTCAACGATCGTGGTCAAGTTTAGCGATGCAAGGCGACGAATCATTCATATGAGCGGAAAGATGATTCGGGAGAAAAGTCGTTATGCTTTCTATCGAGTTAGGACATTCGGATTTTACTGGTTGCGCCACAATGTCAAATGTGCTTCACTCAGCGGGGAGCGAGTATTACGCCATGAGTAAATTTTCTTTGAAATTTGAGTTCAAGTTGTTCTGCTGTAATGTGTTTGGGTGTGTGTGTGTGTTTTGATATGACAGTAAACTGCAACTGTGTGTTTGTGTGTAAACATGACAGTAGATACACGGCAACCAAATTCATGACCGCCCGGGCCAAAAACTCAAACCCCCCTTTTACGACCTAATTTTCAAGGTTTTTCCAAAGTCGTAAACAGGGGGTTCTACTGTATGTATTCAATAGCTCAACTCTCTCTCTCTCTCTCTCTCTCTCTCTCTCTCTCTCTCTCTCTCTCTCTCTCTCTTTTCAGTGCTCTTTGTAAAATATTGCCCCGGCCCCTCCACCTGTGAAGAAAGGACACCTGTCTAATAGGGACACAATTACCATACCCCAAGGGTGTCCTTTAGAGACAGGTTTTACTGTACTACGTTGCAAGCCCCTGGAGCAAATTTTTGATTAGTGCTTTTGTGAACAAGAAACAGTTGACAAGTGTCTCCCCCCTTTCCCCGTCGCGATATAACCTTCGTGGTTGAAAATGACGTTAAACACCAAATAAAGAAAAAAAGATTTGATCACAGCTTCATGTATAGTTATTAACGTCTGTTTAGTTTACCCTGCTTGTGCAGGCATGACCACGCATCGCTTTTAAATGCTGGTTGTGAGTATTGTTTGTATGTAACATGTGCATACGTTTGCAACATTTATTTTTAGTTTCACTTTTTTTTTTATAGTGACTAACATGTATTTGTGTTGTTTTCCTACATTTCTTTATGGAAGATCATTTTGTTTTTGATAATAAAGAAACTCCACAACTTCAAAAACATCTGTAGTCTATACTTATATCATGGAAGGAGAGAGAGAGAGAGTGTCTGTGTGTATGTTTGTGTATTGGTGAATGGACTGAGGCTTGAGTCTGATTATGCATGTCAGTCTAAATATATAGTCTCGTTACCTAGCTGTAGCCAGTCACTCACCTGATAACAGGAATATTAAATCATTCAACATTCTCACATGCTAAACCAGGCAAGAAACACAGAGGGTTCAAGCCACTCGTGGTTAACGTTTACGTAGCCTTAAGCCACCTGTGGCATTGTGCAAAACAAACTTTTTCGCTTTTTTATGTCTCGAAGAAAGCGACATATTCAGGACAGTGCTTTTGATGAGAGAAAATAGCATAATGATACGTAATGACAAAAACCAGTATTGTTGCTGCTTTCAGGGAGATAGCTCAGTTGGTAGCTGCGTTGCTTTTGAAACCAATTTGTCGCTATGTGTGAGAGTAGTACGAACCCCGGGTCTTAGTCAATTTTGTGCAGACTCATTTTGATGTCCGAATACTCCCGTGCATGATAAAAAAATCCGAAGTTTGGAAATGCAGAGAGAAAGCAACCCGACTAAATGATTTGAGCTTACCTTAACTTATCGTTCAGCTGGGAGAAAGCAACCCGACTAAATGATTTGAGCTTACCTTAACTCATCGTTCAGCTGGGAGGAAGAGACCCGACTAAATGATTTGAGCTTACCTTAACTCATCGTTCAGCTGGGAGGAAGCGACCCGACTAAATGATTTGAGCTTACCTTAACTTATCGTTCAGCTGGGAGGAAGCGACCCGACTAAATGATTTGAGCTTACCTTAACTTATCGTTCAGCTGGGAGGAAGCGACCCGACTAAATGATTTGAGCTTACCTTAACTCATCGTTCAGCTGGGAGGAAGCGACCCGACTAAATGATTTGAGCTTACCTTAACTCATCGTTCAGCTGGGAGGAAGCGACCACTACTAAATGATTTGAGCTTACCTTAACTCATCGTTTAGCTGGGAGGAAGCGACCCGACTTAATGATTTGAGCTTACCTTAACTCATCGTTCAGCTGGGAGGAAGCGACCCGACTAAATGATTTGAGCTTACCTTAACTCATTGTTCAGCTGGGAGGAAGCGACCCGACTTAATGATTTGAGCTTACCTTAACTCATCGTTCAGCTGGGAGGAAGCGACCCGACTAAATGATTTGAGCTTACCTTAACTCATTGTTCACCTGGGAGGAAGCGACCCGACTAAATGATTTGAGCTAATACCTTAACTCATCGTTCAGCTGGGAGGAAGCGACCCGACTAAATGATTTGAGCTTACCTTAACTCATCGTTCAGCTGGGAGGAAGAGACCCGACTAAATGATTTGAGCTTACCTTAACTCATCATTCAGCTGGGAGGAAGCGACCCGACTAAATGATTTGAGCTTACCTTAACTCATCGTTCAGCTGGGAGGAAGCGACCCGACTAAATGATTTGAGCTTACCTTAACTCATCGTTCAGCTGGGAGGAAGCGACCCGACTAAATGATTTTGAGCTTACCTTAACTCATCGTTCAACTGGGAGGAAGAGACCCGACTTAATGATTTGAGCTTACCTTAACTCATCGTTCAGCTGGGAGGAAGTGACCCGACTAAATGATTTGAGCTTACCTTAACTCATCGTTCAACCGGGAGGAAGCGACCCGACTAAATGATTTGAGCTTACCTTAACTCATCGTTCAGCTGGGAGGAAGAGACCCGACTAAATGATTTGAGCTTACCTTAACTCATCGTTCAGCTGGGAGGAAGCGACCCGACTAAATGATTTGAGCTTTCCTTAACTCATCGTTCAGCTGGGAGGAAGAGACCCGACTAAATGATTTGAGCTTACCTTAACTCATCGTTCACCTGGGAGGAAGCGACCCGACTAAATGATTTGAGCTTACCTTAACTCATCGTTCAGCTGGGAGGAAGCGACCACTACTAAATGATTTGAGCTTACCCTAACTCATCGTTCAGCTGGGAGGAAGCGACCCGACTAAATGATTTGAGCTTATCTTAACTCATCGTTCAGCTGGGAGGAAGCGACCCGACTAAATGATTTGAGCTTACCTTAACTCATCGTTCAACTGGGAGGAAGAGACCCGACTTAATGATTTGAGCTTACCTTAACTCATCGTTCAGCTGGGAGGAAGCGACCCCACTAAATGATTTGAGCTTACCTTAACTCATCGTTCAACCGGGAGGAAGCGACCCGACTAAATGATTTGAGCTTACCTTAACTCATCGTTCAGCTGGGAGGAAGCGACCCGACTTAATGATTTGAGCTTACCTTAACTCATCGTTCAGCTGGGAGGAAGAGACCCGACTAAATGATTTGAGCTTACCTTAACTCATCATTCAGCTGGGAGGAAGCGACCCGACTTAATGATTTGAGCTTACCTTAACTCATCGTTCAGCTGGGAGGAAGCGACCCGACTAAATGATTTGAGCTTACCTTAACTCATCGTTCAACTGGGAGGAAGAGACCCGACTTAATGATTTGAGCTTACCTTAACTCATCGTTCAGCTGGGAGGAAGTGACCCGACTAAATGATTTGAGCTTACCTTAACTCATCGTTCAACCGGGAGGAAGCGACCCGACTAAATGATTTGAGCTTACCTTAACTCATCGTTCACCTGGGAGGAAGAGACCCGACTTAATGATTTGAGCTTACCTTAACTCATCGTTCAGCTGGGAGGAAGCGACCCGACTAAATGATTTGAGCTTACCTTAACTCATCGTTCAGCTGGGAGGAAGCGACCCGACTAAATGATTTTGAGCTTACCTTAACTCATCGTTCA
This sequence comes from Littorina saxatilis, assembly GCF_037325665.1. NCBI lineage: Eukaryota > Metazoa > Mollusca > Gastropoda > Littorinimorpha > Littorinidae > Littorina > Littorina saxatilis. The sequence goes on from NC_090247.1 coordinate 56,066,693, forward strand.
ACTGGGAGGAAGAGACCCGACTTAATGATTTGAGCTTACCTTAACTCATCGTTCAGCTGGGAGGAAGTGACCCGACTAAATGATTTGAGCTTACCTTAACTCATCGTTCAACCGGGAGGAAGCGACCCGACTAAATGATTTGAGCTTACCTTAACTCATCGTTCACCTGGGAGGAAGAGACCCGACTAAATGATTTGAGCTTACCTTAACTCATCGTTCAGCTGGGAGGAAGCGACCCGACTTAATGATTTGAGCTTACCTTAACTCATCGTTCAGCTGGGAGGAAGAGACCCAACTAAATGATTTGAGCTTACCTTAACTCATCGTTCACCTGGGAGGAAGCGACCCGACTAAATGATTTGAGCTTACCTTAACTCATCGTTCAGCTGGGAGGAAGCGACCACTACTAAATGATTTGAGCTTACCTTAACTCATCGTTCAACTGGGAGGAAGCGACCCGACTAAATGATTTGAGCTTACCTTAACTCATCGTTCAGCTGGGAGGAAGCGACCCGACTAAATGATTTGAGCTTACCTTAACTCATCGTTCAACTGGGAGGAAGAGACCCGACTTAATGATTTGAGCTTACCTTAACTCATCGTTCAGCTGGGAGGAAGCGACCCGACTAAATGATTTGAGCTTACCTTAACTCATGGTTCAACCGGGAGGAAGCGACCCGACTAAATGATTTGAGCTTACCTTAACTCATCGTTCACCTGGGAGGAAGAGACCCGACTAAATGATTTGAGCTTACCTTAACTCATCGTTCAGCTGGGAGGAAGCGACCCGACTTAATGATTTGAGCTTACCTTAACTCATCGTTCAGCTGGGAGGAAGAGACCCGACTAAATGATTTGAGCTTACCTTAACTCATCGTTCACCTGGGAGGAAGCGACCCGACTAAATGATTTGAGCTTACCTTAACTCATCGTTCAGCTGGGAGGAAGCGACCACTACTAAATGATTTGAGCTTACCTTAACTCATCGTTCAACTGGGAGGAAGCGACCCGACTAAATGATTTGAGCTTACCTTAACTCATCATTCAGCTGGGAGGAAGCGACCCGACTAAATGATTTGAGCTTACCTTAACTCATCGTTCAGCTGGGAGGAAGCGACCCGACTAAATGATTTGAGCTTACCTTAACTCATCGTTCAGCTGGGAGGAAGCGACCCGACTAAATGATTTGAGCTTACCTTAACTCATCGTTCAACTGGGAGGAAGCGACCCGACTTAATGATTTGAGCTTACCTTAACTCATCGTTCAACTGGGAGGAAGCGAACCGACTAAATGATTTGAGCTTACCTTAACTCATCGTTCACCTGGGAGGAAGCGACCCGACTAAATGATTTGAGCTTACCTTAACTCATTGTTCAGCTGGGAGGAAGCGACCCGACTAAATGATTTGAGCTTACCTTAACTCATCGTTCAGCTGGGAGGAAGCGACCACTACTAAATGATTTGAGCTTACCTTAACTCATCGTTCAACTGGGAGGAAGCGACCCGACTAAATGATTTGAGCTTACCCTAACTCATCGTTCAGCTGGGAGGAAGCGACCCGACTAAATGATTTGAGCTTACCCTAACTCATCGTTCAACTGGGAGGAAGAGACCCGACTTAATGATTTGAGCTTACCTTAACTCATCGTTCAGCTGGGAGGAAGCGACCCGACTAAATGATTTGAGCTTACCTTAACTCATGGTTCAACCGGGAGGAAGCGACCCGACTAAATGATTTGAGCTTACCTTAACTCATCGTTCACCTGGGAGGAAGAGACCCGACTAAATGATTTGAGCTTACCTTAACTCATCGTTCAGCTGGGAGGAAGCGACCCGACTTAATGATTTGAGCTTACCTTAACTCATCGTTCAGCTGGGAGGAAGAGACCCGACTAAATGATTTGAGCTTACCTTAACTCATCGTTCACCTGGGAGGAAGCGACCCGACTAAATGATTTGAGCTTACCTTAACTCATCGTTCAACTGGGAGGAAGAGACCCGACTTAATGATTTGAGCTTACCTTAACTCATCGTTCAGCTGGGAGGAAGCGACCCGACTAAATGATTTGAGCTTACCTTAACTCATGGTTCAACCGGGAGGAAGCGACCCGACTAAATGATTTGAGCTTACCTTAACTCATCGTTCACCTGGGAGGAAGAGACCCGACTAAATGATTTGAGCTTACCTTAACTCATCGTTCAGCTGGGAGGAAGCGACCCGACTTAATGATTTGAGCTTACCTTAACTCATCGTTCAGCTGGGAGGAAGAGACCCGACTAAATGATTTGAGCTTACCTTAACTCATCGTTCACCTGGGAGGAAGCGACCCGACTAAATGATTTGAGCTTACCTTAACTCATCGTTCAGCTGGGAGGAAGCGACCACTACTAAATGATTTGAGCTTACCTTAACTCATCGTTCAACTGGGAGGAAGCGACCCGACTAAATGATTTGAGCTTACCTTAACTCATCATTCAGCTGGGAGGAAGCGACCCGACTAAATGATTTGAGCTTACCTTAACTCATCGTTCACCTGGGAGGAAGCGACCCGACTAAATGATTTGAGCTTACCTTAACTCATCGTTCAGCTGGGAGGAAGCGACCCGACTAAATGATTTGAGCTTACCTTAACTCATCGTTCAGCTGGGAGGAAGCGACCCGACTTAATGATTTGAGCTTACCTTAACTCATCGTTCAACTGGGAGGAAGCGAACCGACTAAATGATTTGAGCTTACCTTAACTCATCGTTCAGCCTGGGAGGAAGCGACCCGACTAAATGATTTGAGCTTACCTTAACTCATTGTTCAGCTGGGAGGAAGCGACCCGACTAAATGATTTGAGCTTACCTTAACTCATTGTTCAGCTGGGAGGAAGAGACCCGACTAAATGATTTGAGCTTACCTTAACTCATCGTTCAGCTGGGAGGAAGCGACCCGACTAAATGATTTGAGCTTACCTTAACTTATCGTTCAGCTGGGAGAAAGCAACCCGACTAAATGATTTGAGCTTACCTTAACTCATCGTTCAGCTGGGAGGAAGCGACCCGACTAAATGATTTGAGCTTACCTTAACTCATCGTTCAGCTGGGAGGAAGCGACCCGACTAAATGATTTGAGCTTACCTTAACTCATCGTTCAGCTGGGAGGAAGCGACCCGACTAAATGATTTGAGCTTACCTTAACTTATCGTTCAGCTGGGAGGAAGAGACCCGACTAAATGATTTGAGCTTACCTTAACTCATCGTTCACCTGGGAGGAAGCGACCCGACTAAATGATTTGAGCTTACCTTAACTCATGGTTCAGCTGGGAGGAAGCGACCCGACTAAATGATTTGAGCTTACCTTAACTCATGGTTCAACTGGGAGGAAGCGACCCGACTAAATGATTTGAGCTTACCCTAACTCATCGTTCAGCTGGGAGGAAGCGACCCGACTAAATGATTTGAGCTTACCCTAACTCATCGTTCAGCTGGGAGGAAGCGACCCGACTAAATGATTTGAGCTTATCTTAACTCATCGTTCAGCTGGGAGGAAGCGACCCGACTAAATGATTTGAGCTTACCTTAACTCATCGTTCAGCTGGGAGGAAGTGACCCGACTAAATGATTTGAGCTTACCTTAACTCATCATTCAGCTGGGAGGAAGAGACCCGAATTTCCCAGCTATGGGATTTGTTTGTTTGTTTGCTTAACGCCCAGCCGACCACGAAGGGCCATATCAGGGCGGTGCTGCTTTGACATATAACGTGCGCCAAACACAAGACAGAAGTCGCAGCACAGGCTTCATGTCTCACCCAGTCACATTATTCTGACACCGGACCAACCAGTCCTAGCACTAACCCCATAATGCCAGACGCCAGGCGGAGCAGCCCCAAGATTGCCAATTTTAAAGTCTTAGGTACGACCCTGCCGGGGTTCGAACCCACGACCTCCCGATCACGGGGCGGACGCCTTACCACTAGGCCAACCGTGCCGGTCCAGCTATGGGATGATAAAGTATGGAATGAAATGAAATACAATTCTTACTTAGTTGTACCAGACAGCAGAGAGATTGGAAACTAGGCTTTGAATCATAACCATTATCTTCTAGCTAGAATACCTGCGGTTTGGTCTCAGAAACGGTCAAACCAGTGTAACATCAACTTCGGGCTGGTCTTGGTTTGAATAAAGTTCATTCTCACAGAATGACCTAGTCTCATGGAGTCTGCCCTTGTTCTCAGAAATCCAAGACAGAGTTAGATAAACCAAAGTGTGAACATTTCACATTCATACTCACACCATTAGCTAGCAAACGACGTTACCACCACCTCCACCACCAAACACCAACACCAACGCCGCCAACAAAGTGACAAGAACAATCGATAAAAGCATGTTTTTCATGTTCATTTGCAGATTTTCTTTGATGTTTTCTAAAAGGAAATAAAGCCCGATACAAGTACTTCATATATCACATTGCATACTCTCTCTCATGCTGCCCTACATGCCAACCGGCATAACGGGCACTAAGTAAGTAAATACATAATACTCTCTCTCTCTCTTTCTCTCTCTCTCTCTCTCTCTCTCTCTCTCTCTCTCTCTCTCTCTCTCTCTCTCTTTCTCTCTCTCTCTGTCTCTCTGTCTTTCTCTCTCTCGCACACACACACACACACACACACACACACACACACACACACACACACACACACACACTGCACACACACACACACACACACACACACATGCATGCACCAGGGACCTATATTACCCACCCCGCCCCCAAAACACACACACGCACACTGAACATTTATATAGCCTGACAAAAAACGTTCTAAAATACAACGAGTGCAGCAGTACATATAATTAACTAATGGTTCTTCAGATGAAAGGAGCAAGAATCTCATCTCTCATAACGCAGTTGGACATTTTACAATAAGCTGCATGAATTGTTCAGACAAATACCATTTGAAAATATAATTGAACTATACAGAAAAGTAAAATCACAAAACAGGCAAGTACATAATAAAACTGAAGCAGTCAACACCAATGAGAAAATTACTGTGACGTCAAAACATTGGGCACATGACGTCAACACTCGGGGCAACTGACGTCAACATTCTGGGCATTTGACATCAAAACTGTGGACATTTAACTCTTTCAGCATGTGACATCAAATCTCTTGGCACTTGAGGTGAAAACTCTGGGCATGTGTCATCACATCTCTGGGCATGTGACGTCAAAACTCTTGGCATGTGACGTCACACTATTTGGATGGTTGAGCCAGCTGTCATGGCATGTTACCATCTAAGGGAGTGCACTCGTGCCCGCCAGATAATCAAGGGAGTGCACACTCATTCGATCATTTGCTGTGTCCACTGAAATAAAACCAAGAATATATATGTGAATTACTCTTAGCTGTTAGCTGTTCATTATGGACAGTCAGGTTATACACAAGAAATTGCCCTGCTGGGTGTGAAGGAAGCGTTGGATCGCATTGGTTAAAATTGAGATATTGTCTGAGTTTTCAACTTATACGAACAATGTTCGGAAATAACTCTGTTGGGTTTGTATGCGTTGTAAAAGAATGAATACTCTTGTTTTTAGGGAATCAAACTTTCCCAATACCGAAATCCTTCATTCGTCGGACATGACTTTCATTTTAGCACTAAGAGTCAAAGTCCTTTGTTCACTAGCTGCTACATGTATAATTTACTCACTTGGGAAACCTTGACAAAGAAGCCGAAGAAAGACTGGAGTTTCGCCTGAGCAGCGGTTTCTTGGGCGACGCCAGAGACGGTATGGACACTGTGCACAACAACGAAAAGAAACGATTAGTAAAACTAAGACTGAACGAACAAATCGGCTAATTTTGAGTGAACATGCATTTTATAAACGAATATTTAAGGTACCAAGCTGAAGTGCAATTCCATTGTCACGAAAATTTCAAACAAATTGATGAAAAACTGTAGCCGTGAGAGTGCCGCCCCTTTTACAAACGGCAAACTATGATATGACGTCATCAAATGGCCAAATCAAACATCGGCGAAAATTTTTTTCTAGCAAATGCCCTCAAAAATGTCGGTACCAATTTTCATAACAATCTGTTAGATAGTTTTTGAGAAATGCTTTTCACAGACAGACACACAGACAGGCACACACACACACACACACACACACACACACACACACACACACACACACACACACACACACACACACACACACACACACACACACACACCGTGACACACATACATCGGGAGACAAACCTCGCTTTCCGCTCTTGTTAAAACATTCAGTCATTACTTGACTGAATGTAAAACTGAGTAAATAAATAAATAAATGACCTTTATCTTCAGTCTTGAAGATTCTCTTGGACGAAGCCACAACAGTGGAACCTAGTATCGCTTCGACTGTCAGCTCGTAAAAACTGTCCCTCTCCAGCCCCGTCAGTCGCCATGACGTCAGCTCGCCTGGCGATGACACCTTGATGGGGGAGCTGCTCAGCGTCTGGTGGATTTTCCAGTATTTCTCCTCCGAGTCCTTGTTTCTCAGCGAAATCTGCTCGACAAAAGTAAAATATTCCTATAACCAATGGACTCACCAAGGAAGCAAGTAAACAATCAGCCAGGCAAACAAACAGCTGACCGACCAGACAAGTTCTCCAAATACGTTTGTTTGTTTGCTTAACGCCCAGCCGACCACGAAGGGCCATATCAGGGCGGTGCCGCTTTGACATATAACGTGCGCCACACACAAGACAGACGTCGCAGCACAGGCTTCATGTCTCACCCAGTCACATTATTCTGACACCGGACCAACCAGTCCTAGCACTAACCCCATAATGCCAGACGCCAGGCGGAGCAGCCACTAGATTGCCAATTTTAAAGTCTTAGGTATGACCCGGCCGGGGTTCGAAACCCACGACCTCCCGATCACGGGGCGGACGCCTTACCACTAGGCCAACCGTGCCGTCCCATCGATTAATCTGGCCAGGCTAATAAGTGCATCCTTCCCCTTTTGAAGACATACTCAAAATCAACAACGTGACTGCTTAGTATGGTGAATGAATACTTTTGATGAATTTATTTCTTGAAAATTAAGCCACTATTGGCTTTTACAAAATCAATTCATCAAAAATGTTCCACCCAGGCTGTTGGTATGTAAAACCCCGGTCACACATAGACGCCGCTTCTACTACGATGGAAAATTGTCCTAGAGCGTGGCCAATTGTGGGCCAAACGTGGGAGGATCTCCATGAGCGTGGTTTGGTCGGGGTGGGATCTGCTAGGCCGGGAAGCTGCACGCTCTCCCCACGCTTATTTTGAACTGCACAAAACAAGCGTAGCCGAGTCTGGGCGCGCAGTACAGTCGTGATGTAGTTTTTTTTTTAAATTTGCCATGTGCTGAATCAGTTTTGACGGCGATGTGCCCGGACTTGATAAGTTTTTCAGATCGGAGTGATGGGCATGGTCGTCGTAAGGACGTAGAGCTGTGTGACGGGGGCCTAACGAAGTAAGGGATGCTATTAGCCCATGTAAAGGCCTGGTCAGATCTGAGACGTTGGGTCGAACTAATAACACAGGAAGGAGTGTGCCTTTAAGATTAAGTAAAACACTAGCTTCGGCAATAGCCTGTGCGTACCTTGTTTATGTGAGTGTGTGCGTGCGTGCGTGTGCATACGTGAATGTGCCAGTCAGTGTGTGATAGACTAAACGCCATGATTGACCTTTTTGTATGTAATTCTGTATTCGCCGACTTTCTTTGCGGGTACTTTGGGTGCCTTCCATTCTGCCGTGTAGCCATCTTGGTCTGGGCTCAGTGACCCAGATGTTATCTGTAAACCTGTCACCCGAGAAAAAGATATATTAGACTACCAGGAGGAATTAACAGAGTAAAGTATAATATTGATAACCAGTATTGTATGTGACACCAATTACAACAATCTCCTCCTCCTCCTCAACAACAACAACAACAACAACAACAACAACAACAACAACAACAACAACAACAACAACAACAACAAGCCAACAGCCTCAGCGACATGCACACGGTACCTTAGCTTCAGCTAAGGGATGACTTCCAAAGGGAGAACAAAACCAAAGCACATTCAACAAAGATTATGTTGAAAAAAGACGAACAACACACCGTTGCTGTTGTTTTGCCATTTTCGGTTGAAGGGTTGAAGCAGTCTGCATGCAACTGAGGTAAAAAACAAATTAAAAAAAAAAAAAGGGGGGGGGGGGGGGCAAAAGCGGGGAGGGGTCAAGTTAAGTGAATCATGAAAATGAAATGAGCATTACCTGTTAAAATTGTACGCAGCTCGCTGGCCATGGAAGAATCCTCTGCGGTTCGATGCTGGCACGTGGCTCCGTTGTACTTCCCCGACAGGAAAGAGTTCGGGTAGGGGGATGGTATCCCCATCCCCACGAAGGTGTGCAGGAACTGCCACAAGGCGGGGTTAAAGGTCCTCACCTTCACACCTTCCTCGCTGAGGGTCCTGAGCGCGAGAGCGTTGTCAGTGGACTCGTTCAGGAAAACGTCGGCCGCGCACTGGTACCCACGATGCGAGCAAGACTGAAGACGGATTTTGTGAAGTGCGACGAAAGCGATGGTGATTTCTAGTTTGACTTTCTTTTCTCTGGACAAGCTGATCGCCTGTGAAAAAAATAAAATCATAAAGTACGTTTGTGAACAGACAACTGTGAAGTAAAATGAGCAAAAAGGAACACTGAAGCCAAAATGTGTTCGTTGTGGTGGAAGTTTCGAAGATTCTTCAGTCGCTTGACATGGCATGACCACCCCTCCATTTGGTTACATACGAAACATCAAGCTGACGGTAGAACAACTGAATAACGACTCGGATTATCGAACCTGATTTCCCTATATAATGAGTAATTAAACATGCCACCTGGTACATATATGAGTAAAACGTACCCATCAGCGTAATCACAGAATGTCAATATAATAAACTTATAAAGACAGATATCTCACAGTGTAACAACCTTTTAATAGTATGAAGTGAGTCTCTGCTTGTCACTTACGCCGTTTGAAAAAATGGCGATACTTATAACAATCTCAAGCAATCTAAACTGATGTCCTGTCATTCCTGTCATTCCTGTCACCTGTCATTCCTGTCATTTATCTCCATTTAAGGACTCTCTCCCTGATTTTTCTCATATTATTTGTCAGTCTTGTTGAAAAGTCGGTCAATTATAGCGTCCTTTGTCTTTATTTAGAGCATGGTAGAATGATTAAATATTGATTTGCAAGCATTTATAAGCCACTGACATCCAAAAGAAAGCAAATGTGTGTAGAAGTGTCAAAACTATCCCAAAATGCCAATAACCCAATTCTCCCAAAATTGACCTACATTGGTATATATATATTCAATGTATCTCCAAAGAGGTTCCCGCGGGTTATCTACCATTTTGTCAGATCCGGTCACTCAAATGGAGTGTTCCATTGTATCTTTCCATGAATCAGATCTGACTGGCAGACCTCAAAAGCCGCTGCAGAATTGGCAGTGCTGTTTTGGACTAATGCCAAACTAAGTAAACTTGGCCAAAACATTATTGCAACAATTTTCTCACGCTACTTAAAAGCGTTTAAACGCAATCCATTTTAATTCAACTTTTTATGCTGGAAAAGGTAATTATGTTAACTAATCGGTGGTACTTTGTATAGGCATCCCGTGACAGCCTGTCAAACAAGGTCACCCCTAAAATCGACCTGACAAAAACCATAGCCTCGTATATGAGATGAACAGTTAAAATAATTACCTTTTCCAGCATATAAAGTTGAACTAAAATGGATTTCGTTTCAACGCTTTTCTTAGCATGCGAAAATTGTTGCAATATCTTTTTGGCCAAGTTTAGATGTAAAATGCCCACCTTGATGAGCTCAGCGGCACAATCCGCACAGGGACTGACGTTCTGCAGAATGGTCACCTCCAGGGCTGTCTTTCTCGTTGCCACGCGTACCTGTGTGTGGGAGAAAAAAAAGATTTTAGAGATGAAAGATTAGACGAAATGCAAACATGACACAGGACATCCCAAAACAGTTTCTTATTCTAGATTTGCAGGTGTGATTCAGGAGACAACAATTCTTTGAAGCCATGTCAGCTACCTGTGTCAGCTTCCAATGTAAAGAGTTCAGTTCACAGTCTCAGATCTGACCTGAATGGGTTTTTACATTTAGTCAAGTTTTTATTATTATTATTATTATTATTATTATTATTATTATTATTATTATTATTATTGGGAGCTTATATAGCGCGAACCACAACTGTGCTCTCCGCGCTTTACATATTAATTTCTGCCGTTTGAAATAGAATTTTTTACAGACAGACAGACAAACAGACAAACAGACATTTTTACACACAATATATAACGCATTCACATCGACCAGCAAACTTCAAGCCTATTTGACTAAATGTTTTAACGTAGAGGGGGAATCGAGACATTTAGTCAAAACTTGACTAAATGTAAAAAAA
>NC_090247.1:56077364-56112364 GCF_037325665.1 Littorina saxatilis
TCTCAGATCTGACCTGGATGGGTTTGTTTTTTTTTTACATTGGGTAAGACCATCCCTCCAATTAGTCACACACAACATCAACAGACTGGGTGCTCTCTGTGCACATGTTTTTATTTTTATTTTTTTTAAAATTTCAGTCAAACATTGAAAGAAAATAAAGACAGAAAGGCTGTGACAGACACACAGTCAGACAGACAGACAGACAGACAGACAGACAGACAGACAGGCGCACGCACACACACACACACACACACACACACACGCACGCACGCACGCACGCACGCACACACACACGCACGCACGCACGCACGCGCACGCACGCACACACACACGCACGCACGCACGCACGCACACACACACACACACACACGTAAACACACACACATACACACACACACACACACACACGTGCGCGCGCGCACCAAAGGGGAAACAATAAGGGAACCCAATAGTTATTGTATATGAAATGCATGGGACTGAAAATTGCAGGCACAAAACCAAACTCCACGTACCTAAATCGATTATAATTTTTATATCCAAACACAGAGGCACCTTCACAAAAGCACATGTTTTCAGCGCAAGTCGCCAGATTGTTATACGGAAATGTGTGAATATCGTTGAATAAAATGAGTCGAGTTCACTAGTTGACTACTTTGGTCTTAATGCTCTGGGGGCGGCCCAACATAGTTTGAACGTTACATTATCAATTTTCTCTCTCTCTTTTCTTGGATATTTGATCAATAAGAGTAAACAGAAAAACACAAAATTTAAACGACAATTGTAATGAATAAATTCTGCGCAACGAGGGTACTTGTTCAACAGTTTCAGTTTAGAAACACACTTACCGTTCTGTTTCTAACAATATGTACCAAAGTCACCTGGCAAATTTGAAACAAGCTTTCAAGTGGGGTACTATTTTTAAGATTGAGGAAGTAGAGAGGGGACCTGTCAGCTCTTCCTGAATCCCATGGCCCTTGCACCCATCTCCTGTAGATGGAGGGATATAAAACATGACATTCGAGAGAGGGGTCTCTGTCAAGCGTTCCCTTTCCATTTGCACCCGTCTCACAGAGATGGAGAAGAAGCAATGGGAAGGTGCGCTGAGCTTCTCTCCCACACACCCACCTCCTCCTCCTCTTCCTCCCCCCTTCCTTCCCTCCTCCCCCTTCCTTTCCCCCTTCCCTCTTCTCCTCCTCTTCACCCCGACTCCCTTCCCACTTCTCCCCTCACTCCTTCTCTCCCCTCCCTCGAGATAGGCGAACAGGGGAAGGGGTATTTAATTAGGAGAGTGAATAGTTAGCGAACAATAAATACATTTACAGTGCACATTTGCTGGATCATGAACATTTCTTCTGCTGGACACATTGTGTTTCAATGATCCCTGGATTTTCAGAAATGTGACTTCATTCTACCTGAAGTCACGATACAAAAAAAAAAGGGGGGGGGGGGGTGCGAAATAAGGCCCTCTAAATTAAAAGCCACAGCTTGTTGCTACGTGAAACCACTCTCATAGTACTTTGGACAACAGCAAAAAACATTTAATAAGCAAATTAATTTTGATGTGTATACCTGCGTCATGATATCACGTGCCACGGCAGCCAATGGGTGTTGTCGGATCGTGGATTCCCGACGAGCCCACGGGTAGTTGACTGTGTCCTCTTTGACGGAATGGCAGAATAAGACAATGGAGTCCACTGATTGGTTGGTGCTGTCACCCGTATGCAAATGAGTGTTCCAAAAAAGGTCGAAGTCTTCTTTGGCCATCGTGTATTAATTTAGTCTGAAACAAATATTGCGTAGTTTTATTTCTCATCAGTTATGTTAAGTTGGATTGCCAACTTGCCAACACGACCACCAACACCCCACTCACTCTTTAACAACAACAACAACAACAACAACAACAACACAACAAAAACAACATCAACACGTGGCCATCACCACCAACACCAACATCAACACCCCACTCCTTTTTTAACAACAACAACAACAGCAACAACAACAACAAACTACAACACCAAAAACTGACCCACATACTGGACTCGTAGTAAAAGTCATACGAAGATGACGCTAAAGAAAAATAAGAAGGGGGGGGGGGAGAAGTGGGGGGGGGGGGGGAAGAAGTGTAGGGGGGGGGGGGACCTCCCTGAAGCAAAGATTTGGACACAAGGTAGATGATGTACATGCATACTGGCTAACGTTTTATATGAGAGTTAGAAGGCTGTGAGACCGAAAGTGTTCGGGCTACAGTCGAACTTATCTATGACGACCAGCCAAGGGACCGACCAAACGTGGTCAAACGTGGTCATTATAGACAGATGGTCGCTGTGGAGAGGTGATTTATTTAAAACAAAAACGTTGTTGGGTCCTTCGGAGTGTTCGTTGTAGGCAGGTTGACGATTTTAACAGGTGTTCGCAAGGACAGGTTCGATTGTATTAAAACAAACGTTGGATGGAAAGGGATGTCTAACGAACAATTATACCTGAAAATCCACAGGAAAACAACAAGAACAAGAACAACAACAACAACAACAACAGCAAATCTACTCACGAGCTGCGAGAAAACACGCTGAATGTGTTATGTGTAAATTACTCACGATATATAAGCAAACGCAATGACATGCACTATCACAGTCCGAGCAGCCCATCAGCCAGAGATACTGTCGCACTCAGACAGATAAACGCTTTATGGTGGTCCACTTGTGATCTCCAAGGACACATCATTAACAAGATTTGCTATCAGTTGCATTCCCCCCACCCCCACCCCCCGTGTACTGAAACTGAATTCGGCTTATTTTGTTCATCTTGAAGCTTTGCTTACTAGTATATTTTTTTAGCTGTGACACTGGCGGGGTCGTTTAAAACACACTGATATTCATTGTGTAACCTTGGTTGGGGTCTAGGCGAGAAATGGGGAGGGGTGGTGGTATGTTGAGCAGGGAAGGGGGGGGGGGGGGGGGGTAGGGATGCTATACCTATTGATTTAGATTTGAAACTGGACTGATCTACCCTGAGCCTTTGAAAGTGCTCGTGGCTAAAATAATCTAAAAGGCGCCGCGACACGGCAGTTTCAGGCTGATGTCGTGGAATGCCTTGGTTTCTTCTTTGATACGCTTTCAACAAATTGCACACCTCTGATATTTTCGGAAAAGGTCCCCCCCTGGACACAGACTGACAGGCGGACGTCACACACAGCCACGCACACACGTAGGGACGCGCGTACGCACGGACGCGCGCGCGCACGCACGCACACAAACACACACACACACACACAGCATACACGCACACACACACACACACATACACAGCATACTCGCACGCACACACACCCACACATACACACACACACAGCACACACACACACAGCGGATCTCAAAGGCTTGTCTGATTTAATGATTGATTCATATTCACGGTCGTGTTTTCAAACCCGAGGCAGTTTTCACTGTTGCTTGGGTTCGAGGATAACCGAGCTAGGGAGAATATTCTACTGCTGTTTTATGAATATTCATGTTTGCCAGTTTAAAACCCTAATCTACATGTGTACCTCAGTAACCTACGGTGTAAGGGGACTCTTTTCATTAGCGTGAAATTTGCGATTTTCTCAAGTACACATGTTATATGATTGTAGAATTATGTGTTTTTTCATTGAGGAAAGCTGAAAAGAGTGATAGTGTAGAAGAGGTAGTGATTTCTAGCACCGAGAAAGTGGTGATAACAGGCCCTGTTTCAATAATTAAAAAAAACTCTCTCAGACTTTGTCCAGAAAAAAATAAAAATAAAAAGCAACTCCAACAAGCGTTATTTTTGTGCTTCGAACTGAAAAAAGGTCTAGGGGACTAGACACACACACACACACATACACACACGCACCCACACACACACACACTCACACACACACACACACTCACACCCACACACTCATACACCCACCCACCCACCCACACACACACACACATACTCACACACCCCCACCGTGCCCCCCCCCCCCCCCTACACACACACACATGACAGACCATCTGCAATACTTGCCCGAAGGCGTTTGTCCTTTTGTCGCAGGCAGTACAACCATCCTAACAAAGTGGGGTTGGAGGGGTCGGGGGACACTCAGCGTCAAATGAGGAGGTTCATAATGCAGCAAATGGACTTGGCCGTTGGCACAGATAATGGTTAGCGTTCGAAACTGTAGGCCTACAAAGTTATTGACGATCCAGAGCGAGACGCATCATTCATCACAGGCTTACCTTGACACCGGTACACCAGAGATGACTGGAAAGACACCAAAGAGCTAGCTTACTAAATTGTCAAGTGCACAACTGTGTAGGGTCCCCGTGAAATACGCAGACGCACAACTATCACATCCTTGATCGTGAAAAGAAGCCACTGATGACTATTATCCGAAGCGTATACACGTACCTCTGAGGGCGGGGATGTAGCTCAGTCGGTAGCGCGCTGGATTTGTATCCAGTTGGCCGCTGTCAGCGTGAGTTCGTCCCCACGTTCGGCGAGAGATTTATTTCTCAGAGTCAACTTTGTGTGCAGACTCTCCTCGGTGTCCGATCACCCCCGTGTGTACACGCAAGCACAAGACCAAGTACGCACGAAAAAGATCCTGTAATCCATGTCAGACTGAGTTCGGTGGGTTATAGAAACACGAAAATACCCAGCATGCTTCCTCCGAAAGCGGCGTATGGCTGCCTATTAAATGGCGGGGTAAAAACGGTCATACACGTAAAAGCCGTGGGAGTTTCAGCCCATGAACGAACAAACAAACAAACACGTACCTCTTCTTCGACTGATCAAAGCGAGCAAGCTAATTTTCGTATTTGACGGTTCACGTCGTAACTTTATCAAAAGATCATACTGTCTGTCATCCCAGGTTTGAAGGCCTGAGGCAATGCCAATTACGTATACGCTGAAACGATGGATGTCAAATAAGCGCAGTCTCATGGAAGGTTTGCTCACCGCTAATGCCGTCCTGAGTGTCACAAAGTCTTGAAAGTTAACTTGGGCCTTAATCGGACAAATGTTGTTAAAGAACTTTACGTTTTCTTGAAGACACGTACGTACGTACACTCTTTCCCGTGTAAACAGTACGGCTCACCATCTCAGATATGGCCAGGCTTTTACACGGGAAAAAGGCCATCCTTCCACTTGGTCACATACTTAATCAAGACACTATTCATTTTTTGGTTCTGTAATTTTTACCTTTACTTTTACTTTCACTTTTGCTTTTCGGTTCCTTTTCATATTTCTTGTGTCCTGAAGAAGCCTCCACAGACAAAAATGTTGATTTTTTCTTTTTAAATTTATGCTGTCCTTGACTTGGTGAGCACAGAAGCCTTATCTTTGTCAACTTTGAAATGTCAAATGTTATCAAAGTTGCATGCATTTTTCACTGTGAATTGAAGTGTTCTACTTTTGGATAAGCTTTCTGTTAAACGGGCTGAACGCAGTGTAACATAGTATATAGTTGTACTAGCAAAAGAAGCTAGCGCACACGGCCACACTTGTGTTCGAATGAAATGTGTGCTACTTGTGCTAGTAGAACACCAGTGTTTATCATGTGTGCTACTTTTGATTGTAGAACACTAGATTTTACCATGTGTACGACTTCTTCTAGTAGAATTATTTACTCGTATGTCAAAACTGGTTACAGAAAGTGTGTTCAACCGTGGAACACCTCAGTTAACGTTAAGAGTGTTGTAAATCCGATTTCTCACATTTACTTCCACAGGATATCATGACTTGCAGTGACCGTTACAAATAGCTATTCTGATGAACACGTGGGGGAATTCGGGGGCTGTGATTGGATGGGCTCTTCCGGTTATCAAAGCATAATGCTACGGAAGTCGGCCATTTTTCTCAATATCCAAAAGCATATTGAGAAAAATGGCCGACGCATGATTCCGGTTTACCCATCTGTACCACGGCGATGTTTCTATCGACAACAGCATACACTGACAACTTAAAAAGCTGTTTCAACAACTGTGTTGTGAAGTCGAATGCACTTGGAGTCAGTTTTTCTTCCAAAGTCAGAAAGCGTGTAGCGGTTCTAAATATCGGACACTATTGCTACGCTGAAAACACAATAGCTGGTAATGATGAAATGTCAATGCCCTCGAACACACTGTGTTCACAAATGGTTACAAAAAGTGTGTTTAAAACTGGAACACTGACCGGTACGGTTGGCCTAGTGGTAAGGCGTCCGCCCCGTGATCGGGAGGTCGTGGGTTCGAACCCCGGCCGGGTCATACTTAAGACTTTAAAATTGGCAATCTAGTGGCTGCTCCGCCTGGCGTCTGGCATTATGGGGTTAGTGCTAGGACTGGTTGGTCCGGTGTCAGAATAATGTGACTGGGTGAGACATCATTGAAGCCTGTGCTGCGACTTCTGTCTTGTGTGTGGCGCACGCTATAAGTCAAAGCAGCACCGCGGCCCTGATATGGCCCTTCGTGGTCGGCTGGGCGTTAAGCAAACAAACAAACAAACAAACAAACAAACAAAAGTGGATCACTTCAGTTTTGAGTGTGATTTTCAAATCTGTTTTCTCGCATTTACTTTAAATTTAAATCCACACGATATCATGACCATGCAGTGACCGTTACAAGATGAAATGTCAATGTCCTCGCGATGGTCGTACGTCGATGTTATCAAGGTCATCAAGTTGCAAGGAAAGGCCTCGGTGATTAGCAGTTTTCGCCCGAGGTGGTTTTTTGCAGTTTCATTTTCACAAGGCGACACACGAAAGTACTCCAAAGCTGAGATTCTGAATACAACAATCTAAAGACATTTTCCTCCCGATAATTGCAGTGCAGGAAAATAGTGATTGGAATGGTGGAAGGACGTGGGTATTGATAAAACAGATGTGTGTTTTTAAAGGTAAGACTGAAATTGTGAGGAAAGTTCTCACGAACGCAAACACCAGAAAGTCTTCAATGAAATCAAACATCAGCATTGCAACTGAATCTTAAAAACCTCAGGAGTCAAAGAAGCGAACACAATTGGAAAAAAATCCAAAACCATACGAGCTGAAAATACTAACATATGTCTTTGAAATACCAACATTACGTGGAAGAAGAACAATTTAAGAACAATACCAATAAGATGATGAAGGACAACATTTGCAGCAGCAGCAGTAGCAGCAACAACACGAACAGCAGCAGCAACAACAACAACAACAACAACAACACGAACAACAACAACACGAACAACAACAACAACAACAACAACAACGACGACGACGACGACGAGAGGATCAGACACCTTAATTCCTGTTCATGTCAGAGGGTTCATATTTACAACGTTCAATGTTAAGGGCCCCAAAGGGTTTAAAACCGTGATCGTGATTGGCGTTTTTTGACCTTTCTGTGACCGTGATTGCCGAAATTTCCATTTCTGTGATCGTGATGGGACTTTGCCCGTGATCCGTGATGGAAAAAAAATCAAGTCTCGTGATCGTGATCGTGATTTGTTTTCGTGATCGTGATGGGCATTATTGCAAAGCATTTTATTTTCAACGTACATTTTTCACAGCTGTATCACTCTATGATCCTCTAGTCTATTCGTCAAGGAGCCAACTCCGATTGAAGGGAAGCAACAACACATTCAGAAATATGATTTTGACAGCGATTGCTTCCCTTTAAAAGAACCAATCACACACTGACAAAAAGAGATCCAATCAGAAGGCAAATTGCAAAAGTCTTCCAAACTTCATCCAATGGAAGGGCTTCGTGCAAAAGTTTTGAGTGCATTCAGTCAAATTCGAATTCGAAGATCAAACATGGCGTGCAGCGGTACTGTCATCGAACTTCTGTTATATTTTGTGGATTCAAGCCAGACCAAAGCAGGCGGCGAGAATGCCTTCCTTGGTGGAAAGGTCAGGCTACGGGTCGGTCTTTCCGAAGACGAAATATCAAGGTATGTTGATCTATGTTGCTCTATGACTGTTCTGAATGTAGGCAAAGATCTTGAAATTTGTTCAAGATCTTTGAGTTTGAGTGAGATCATTGACATTGTCGACATTGCCACGTCCGGCTGTCACTCGCTCAGTGTGTCCTCGACTGGCTCGAGATCGAGTCTGCGTGTAGCCAAAACCGAAACTAGACTGTGTTTTTCATCCCAGCAACGTGGACACGCTTGGCATAGATTCTAATTGTCGCTTCTTTGCATTAAGCTTGGATTTATATTAGCGCCTGTAAACTTTAATATCAACAATGGGTTAAATTCAGAAACAATGGCGGGGAGACGTGCCAGTTTGGATCACTTGATCCTCATGTCAAAGACGATCAAAGTCATGTTCGTTGGGGATTTTGTCAGGCATGCTACTTTTCCGGTAATTAACGGAAATTCGATAAAGCCGTTTTCAAAATCCGGTAAAGTCAAATTTTTTCCGGTGAAGTTAAAAAATATCCGCAAAAACGATCCGTGTGAATATCGCGCAACGCGACCAGGCACCGGTCTCAATGAAGCCAGCGCACAGTAGTGTTGTTTTCACCAGTTTGGAGGTGTGTTGAATGGTGGTGGGGGGAGGCTAAAATGGGATTTTTAACAAGATCACAACACTATTACAGCCCGGAAAATGATGCCCAGAATGCACCAGATTGCACAGATTTTAACCGTTTTTTGACAAAATTTCCGGGGGGGCATGCCCCCGGACCCCCCTAGTTGGCTCGCCTGCTTTGCAGGCTCAGGCTTGTGGCTTCGCCACTGGCACTGCGCGCTTCTTTCAGGTAAAACCATTTTTGGCCTGTAGCATTCCTGTTTGTTTTTCAAGGACATGAAACCAGGCGATGGTGTACCCCCATCACACATTCATGTACTTTAATTTCAATCCACCCAATAGTTGGGGAGAAAATGGGTTTTCAAGATTTTGCTCTGGAAATGTCAATTTGTGCAAGTATATATTCATGTGTGTGAGTGAGGGTGTGTGAGTTGAATGTGTATGAGTGTAGAGAGAGAGAGAGAGAGAGAGAGAGAGAGAGAGAGAGAGAGAGAGAGAGAGAGAGAGAGAGATAACGAAATAGAGAGAGAGAGAGAGAGAGCGAGAGAGAGAGAGAGAGAGAGCGCCAGAGAGACAGACAGACAAAGAGAGAGAGAGAGAGAGAGAGAGAGAGAGAGAGAGAGAGAGAGAGAGAGAGAGAGAGAGAGAGAGAGAGAGAGAGAGAAAACAATGAAAACAACATTCTTGTTACTGATTACAAATCATGATATGTATTTCTATGTGTGTATGAAAGAGAATTCAAAAAATAATAATAAAAAGTGCAACAGTTCTCACTTTGTGTTGAATAAACAATAGATCCAGAGGAGCGAATTACTGTGTGGTTGTGTTTACTTTGACACGCTTTCTGTACATGCAACTTTTACCGTGACCGTGATTTGCCACTGGTGTTCGTGATCGTGAAAAAAAAATCAAGGTAACTGTGATCGTGAAAGCTAAAATTTCCCTTCCCGTGATCGTGATGATACCCCCCCTTTGGGGCCCTCAATGTTACCTTACGTGTCGTTGTGAGCAGAGAGACTTGGCACAATCAAAACAAAACTTCTGCAGAAAGATGACAGTTCTTATTCCCAAGCCAAAACGCGAAAACAACAACACAACTTTCGCAGCCGCCACCCTAACTTTTTTTGGTTCATCGTTTCTTCAAACGAGCAGTTTTCTTTCGCATTTTTCCAACACCTGACAAGTACACAACAACGAAAATGATGTAGTAGCAATCTGTCAACGGACGATTACAGAGTAACCCGCAAGATATGAAAACACAAGGCAGTTTACACACCTCTGGATGACACAAACTAGCTGTGCCGTTGACTTGTCAATCAATCGTGAAGAACGCCTTCACTTTGTCAAGGGCGCAAGATGAGTCGAGATATTGGGTATGACCCTGGCAAACTTCAACCACAGCTCGCTCGTGTTTTTGTTAACAAGCACGCACGCACGTACGCACGTACGCACGCAAGCAGACAGACACCCACACACGCACAGATCTTGATGACTTGTCGGTTTAAATGATTGATTTATTTATTCACGGTTGTGTTTTCGATGTGTTTAGCAGTGGCAGTAGTCTACTTTTTTGTCTCCAAATATTCAAAATGTATATATACTACAAAAAAAAAAGTTATTAGTCTTTCTCTGCATACTCTGAAATTTGATCACAACACCTTCAATTACTTTGTATTCTGTGGGTTGAACATCTGATATATATACTGAACCTTTAAAAGAAAAGCACTCGTCGAAATATGTCAATAGCATGCTCGTAAAAAGACTCCATTGATGCTCCATGGTTGGATGAACTCACTTTAGTTTCTAGCTTTTAAGGGGCAAGTTTTCAACAAACTGCCGAGCCGTTTCTTTGATCACATCAATACAGAATATTTGAACGATCACTTGATCCCGCCCCCCTAGGCAGAACGAACTTTTTTACCTGTTAATGTGTGTGTGCTCGGAAGGGGAGGGGGTGGGGGTGTGTTCTTAACATCATGACTTGTGTCATGGCTGTAAAAGAAAACTGTGTGTGTGGTGTGTGTGTGTGTGTGTGTGTGCCCGCGCGCGCGCGTGTGTGTGAGTGTGTGTGAGTGTGTGTGCGTGCGTGCGTGCGTGTGAGTACATGTATATGTGTATGGGTGGGAGTGTGTGTGTGGCTTTGTGCTGTGTGTGTGTATGTGTGTGTGTGTGTGAGAGAGAGAGAGAGAGAGAGAGAGAGAGAGAGAGAGAGAGAGAGAGAGAGAGAGAGAGAGAGAGAGAAAGGAGAGAGAGAGAAAGAAAGAGAGAGAGATCGAGAGAGAGAGAAAGAGATAAAGAGAGAGAGAGAGAGAGAGAGAGAGAGAGAGAGAGAGAGAGAGAGAGAGAGAGAGAGAGAGAGAGAGAGAGAGAGAGAGAGAGAGAGAGAGAGAGAGATAAAAGACCGACCGACCGACCGACCGACAGACGGACAGACATATAGTTCTATTCTTTCGTTTAAGTGACGTTTGATGATGATCATTTCGCTGTTCGTTCAACCACAAAATGAACTGTTAATCAGGCTTTTTATCGCACAGCTGCACCCGGTGGATTAAAAGCTGAATCCACATTTCAATAAGTTTCAAATAAAAAACAAAGAAAATATGGTAAGGCAAGATCTTAAAATGTGTGCACGAATGCTTTGCTGAAAAGGGCAATACTAACCTAAACTTTGAATTCTAAAGGCACAGTCTACTAGCTGTTTAAGACGGGCGAGTAGACAACACTACGACCATCTACAGTACACTATATGGCGAGGATGCACTTTTTATTTTATCAGCCTTGATCGACGCAATCTTGCATCTGTCAATCTGTGGAATTCACTGTCACGTAACGTACTGACCTCAGCTGACCTGAGTTTTATCACACTTGGCGTTATGAAGTCACTGTGTGTTTATCGCAACCACCGAGTTACATCCGTGATGTTATACAGTGGAACCCCCCCTTTAATGTTAAGACCTAACAACAATATAATGAGAAAAGCGGGGTTTAAAAATATGGGTCCAGGGAGTCTTAAAATGGAGGTAAATTTACCGACAACAAATAGAAAATTAATGATATATAAAATAAATCAGGTCTTACAAGTTGGGAGGTCAGGGCTAGACCTAGTGGAGGAGAGGGAGGAGCTTCCAAAATCAAGCAGGGGTACATGGGTTGGCCAGGGGGGGGGGGGGGGGGGGGGGGGGGGGCTTTTTTTCTCCTGTTTCTTTGTGTGTGTGTGTGTGTGTGTGTTGTTGTTGCTATCTGTGGGTTTTTATTTTTGGAGAGAGAGAGAGAGAGAGAGAGAGAGAGAGAGAGAGAGAGAGAGAGAGAGAGAGAGAGAGAGAGAGAGAGAGAGAGAGAGAGAGAGAGAGAAGCATGCTTGCACACCTACACACTCACACAGAGGTAGACACACAGGCACACTCACTAATAGAGAGCCCCCCCCCCCCCCCCCCCCCCCATCTTCAAACACACACAGAACCAAAACACACACAGTTTTGTTTCACAAATACTTTTATTATTCACCAAGGGCACAGAACTAAAACAGTGCACATGACTAACTGTGTAGACTTGACATGATCAAAATAACACTTGTAATGGAGTATATCACGTGCTGCTTTTCTCATCCCCAACACGCTCACTTATCAGGAATTCAATTCGCACAGGAATGTTTATCGGTATTTCATGTGACCTTAGGAATTACAGAAAGTACATAGAAAGAAAGACATCTAGGTACAGTTGTGAAACATTCCGACTTCCAAAGCCTTTGATAGTTTTCGGTTTTTTTTCGTAGTTTTTCTTTTCTTCTCCCAGTGTCTATGTCGACTATCAGGACTTAAACATGTTTTTTGAATTCTACCCCTGCCCCCCCCCCCCCCCCCCCCCCCCCCCCCCCCCAAATAAAAAATAATTCTTTCACAACTAAAAGTATTTTTTTAATTCTAAAAAATTCATCTGAGCAATATACATAATTTAAGCCCTTAACATTCAATAATTTTCTGTTATTCCATGCATTATGGACCTGACTTAATATCCGTGAAGTAAAATGCTTTTCATTCATTATGTTTTCAGTTTAGTATGGCAAACTATTCTACTAGGGTAAGCTACAACTGGCCCGTAAAACTGGGGAAAGAGAAAAGACAGCTACATTTAATTCAATATTTGTTTTAGCTCTAATCTAAAACATTCATACAGTGAGCAAAAACACAAAGAAAAGTGTTCCAAGAATCACACAAACTTTGCCACTTCTGTTTTCTGGAATGCAAACAAAATCATTTGCAAACTGAGATAAATGCTTTGTGTTTCAGGGATACAAGAAATAACTGCAAACACTGGAATTCATTCTATGGTTCAGAAACGGGAATGTCTAGAAAATATGGAAAAATGGTTTTATCATCACTATGGAATTTATAAGAACTGTTGAATAGCTGTAAGAGGTAAATGTTCATATTGCACTTTTATATTCACATTTTTAATATAAAGACGATAGTGATAAAATAACAAGTAATAATAAGAATAATAACAGAAAATATTGTAATTAAAATAATACTCAGAACTGTACATTACTTTTTTTGTTTGAAAATGTAATTTCACAAAACCATCACTATTTTACACACACAAAAATATGTATATATTGACAACAAAGGAACAAAAATATGAACAAAGCAATTTTTTTTACTAATTTATATTTTCTTAACATAAATTATGCTAAAATGTAACTTAAGAAAATGCAATACCCAAACCAAAAAAAAATCAAAAGTGCACACAATGAAATGAATTCAAAACAGAAATATGCACTAGCCTAAGTCTGTCATCTCATCTAAATATTACAAAGAAATCATTTCCAGCAAACAACAACTTCTTCGTTTTTTTAAAGTTTGCCTGCGCATCATAATTTCAATTTACTAATATGACAAGGGAAAGAAATCAGATAATCTGCAAATTGTTCCTTCTGAAGATATTTGTAACACTTTTTTTTTCTTGAATAAAAAATCAGTCATTAGCAACCATTAGTAAACTATTCAAAAATTTAGGAAAAACTATCAATCATCTGGAACAAAACCAAAAAAATGAACAAAACTAAAATAACTGTTAAAACTTTATTCTCAATTACATCAATGAAGATGGAAGAGAAAGAGCAAAAAACGTAGCGTGAAACGCGGACAAACACGTTATGTACAAGGGCATCACCTTTCCCAGTGCTAAACCCAATTAATCCCCAGTCAGATCTATCACAGCTATTAATTAAACACAAGAGTCACCAAACCTTTACAAGTAGCATCTACACTACTGAGAGGAAAAGCAACAGAACAATTTAACATGTCACAAGAACAGTACAGAATATTAACACACAAAGATGATCAACGTGAAAGATCTGTTGTGTTTTACAACCAATTTGAAAGTGTTTTTGTGGGGAGGGGAAAGTCACAAAGTATATGTCATAACTTGATGTGAAGGGATATCATCCTTTTCATTTCATCTTCTTTTCAAACCCATTTGAAAATGTGATACATGTAAGGATAAGTTGTGTTTTTGGAGTCTGAAGACCGGGTCATCATTTTTTTTTTCTCATTTAAAAAAATAAATCATTTACTCAGTGATCATCCTTGTTATAATTGAAAGTAAATATAAATATGTAAATTCTACTGTCAAGAATTGGAAACAGAAATGGTTGACTTGCGTCCTACAAATCAGTTTCTAGTGTGTCAGTATCTTTGTTGATTTTTTTGTTCTCTGCACAATTGGCCAAAGGAAATATCTGTACAAATTTGCAACTATTGTGCCTCAATTGGACCCAAAAGACATCGTTTATACATAAATGCTAAGAAAATCCTTCTAACAGAAGTTGTATGTATAGTGATAGACACACTTCCCATGGGAAAAGGACAGAGAGTCAGTGAGAAAGGAACAGAGTATTATACAAATGCAGTTCACAAACACACACAAAGATATCACGTACATCAAATGTCACTGTACATGAAATCATGGCTGGAAGCGGATGTTTCCGAATTATTGAGGAACGATTCAATCTTCATCCTCAAATTTATTCTTTCTTGATGGAATGTCGAATTATATTTGAAGGGAAAGGAGCTTATAATGCTCATGGCTGAATTCTGGAAAAATTACAAAATTCCACTGGATTCCCTCCAGTAGATTTTCAATGTAAAAAAAAAAAAAACTACCATAATGTGTCTTACAATTTATTCACAAAATTTGGAAGTGAAAAAAGTACCTATATTGCAAGAAAGTTAATTTCCTTCTTTAAATCTTTGAATTACCATGATTTAAAATAAATAAATACATTTAACAGTTCTCTGTGTTCCCTCACCCATCTCCTTATCTCGACTCACAGTACCAGCTGCCCCAAAACAAGAAAAAAACACTTAAGTACAATACGAAACATGACACACACACAATACAGATGTCATAAACAATTCAAAAAGTGTTATCTAAACTTAAAAGAGTGAGAGAAACAAATGCATAAAAGTCCAAATATTTTAAAATAATTTTTTCTCTCCCCATATTCCATGATACTTACTATTTTTACACTCTTTTCCCAGAAAAAAAGGCAAGTGATATGATTTCTATTGAGTAAATAAGGTAACTGATCAATTTTGATTCAAAATTTTATCTAGCCATTGCATAAAAGAGCAAAGAAAGCTAATCTCAAAAATCTTATACATTTTGATACCATATCTATATAGATGACACGCCCCTGAGGAAGGCCTGGCAACCGGTCGAAAATTTGGGCTGCCACTTGAAATTCTTTGTTTGGCTTTTCTTTTCCTTGATTTTGATATTGATACCATATCTAATTGCAACTCTCTCCTTATTTAACTAAAAATAACACAAAACCCAAGTGGCTTTCACCTTACACTGTAATTCAAAAATTGTTATAAAAATTGTAATAGAAAATGGTGACAATTTCTTCCTACCAATGGCTTTGTTTTTCTTTTTCTTTTTTTAAAGTCTTCAACACTTTCTTCCTAGGGCAGCACACAGGTCCTAGACATTTTCGATTAGCGAAGAAATAAAAAAAAGGTAACACTTAAAGTTCTAACTGGATGCAGTGAAGACAATCATCAAGGTTTAATCAACCCCAAGATAAAATAAAGACATTTCAAGCCAGCGACTTATGACAGTCCATCACATAATTATGATTAAAATCGTCTAGTAAAACAGTCAAGCTAGCAGGCTGACTGATTTGTGTTATGTTTCGTATTTAAATTTATTTTTACATCTGACTGGAAGTAGCTTTTTGAAGTCAAAACAGTCTTGTGCAATCACAGCAAAGAATCCATTTTGAATAATGAAAAGATGTCATGTGCAGCAATTCTGAGTGAATCTTCAGAGCGCTCACGTCCCTTCGTTTTGTGGATCAAATCTTAAAAAACTGGAAAAGATGAGCTAATAGTTTAAAAAAGAAATCTGAGTGGTTCAAATTCTAATTTCTTGAAGAGTTGGATTTTAACAACTGACTATATCTTAAAAAGAAAATCAGAACAAGGAACCAATTAAATTTTCCCATGGAAACAGTAAACTGCTTCTGGGATCGAATCATTTCACAGGTATAACAGTCCACTGGGCTGACGTAAACAAAAAAGCCTGCTACCTTTCTTGTTCAACTAACACCATCACACAGCGAAATGACTTCACAGAAAATGTTATTAGAAGTTAAAGTTCATCAGATCTTAATTCACACTTCACTGTTAATGAGATGATTCACAACAGAAAACAAATCCGACCACAGAGACGAAAAAGACCGGTGACAATAGCAGTGGTCAAAAAACAAAAGGGAAGAGTTAAAATCTCCTCCAGAAATGTAAGACCAAAATAAAAAAATAAAAAAATCCTTCCATGGTGTAGAGAAGAAGAGAGGAAGCAGAAGACTGCACGCGCTCCAATCGAGCCCACAGCAGCAGCGGTCTTGTGAAGTGCGGACCGTTTCTTTCTGAGTGAGCTCTGCATCTTCCTCCATCACAATAGTTACCCCCCTAAAATTAAGAGAAAACAAACAAACAAACCCAACGAAAACAAATATCCCTTTCAACCACCAAAAGGATTGGTGGCACATCGCACTAGGGCATTTTCAAATGGGCAGATCTTCCTTCGTGACATTCAACCGCCCTCGACGGGAAAAAAAAAATTAAATAAAAAAAAATCAAAGTATTCTTCTCAACCACCGAAGGTTTAGACGTTCCGTCGCAGGACCATCGCCCCAATGAAGGGGAGGCCACTGGGAGGGAGGATGAGAAGCGAGGAGAAGGGGAGGCGACTCAGTTCTTCTCGGGGACCTCCTGCAGGGTGTGCCACTGGGCGATAGGGCGTCGTGGGTTGGCCAGCATGTCGCTCCAGTGACGCAGTTCTGTGCCTGTGGAGTTGCAGCCCAGCACCACGCGGCCGATGGGCTCCGAGGTTCCGATGCGGTCGTAGTCCACGCAGGTGATGATCAGCGTGACTTTCTGTTGAGCCATAAGACTTGCAATGTTATTGCCAGTACAAGAATTGAATTCCTCATCACAAGAGTTTCTGTGTTAATTATTGCTGGTACAAGAACAAGAACAAGAATTGAATTCATCATTTATATAGCATGGAATTCATTGGTAACCAACAGTACTTTGAAAGAGTCCATTAAGGGACTATAATCCAGCCGAGGGGCGAGCAGAGGATGTTTGTTGAGTGACAAGAGGTTCAGCGTTATTGCTGGTACAAGAATTGAATTTATCCTTTATATAGAATGAAATTTAGTGGTAACTTCCTATATATACTTTGAAACAGTCCATTAAGGGACTATAGTCCAGCAAGCAGAGGATGTTGTTTGTATATTCAACAAAAATCAAAACAACTTTTATATAGTGCTCAGGAAGAAAAGTTGTTCATGAAGATAAAATAGTACTATCTTGTGTTAAAAGATTTAAGTGCTATTCTTAATCGTTTTTGCCCTACCCTGGTGAATTTTTGAGTGATATGACCAAAAATGGATCAGTTTCAATGCAGAAGGAGCCTCGAGTGGTGCACCACACTGAGTTGTCTCCACTGTGCCTGGTGTACGATTTTCACATGTGTCCAGTTCTGTTTCACTGCATTTCTCAGTCAGGTTCTGTCCTGTGAGCGCTGACTGTTTAAAGAAGCTCGAACGTTTAGACAAATATATTAAAATGTGATGTTGACCGTGGGGCTCTTTTCCCGGATATAAATTTGAGTTTTTTTTACATTTGATTTGTAATAACATGTACAGGGCTTTAACTGTGAAAGCTGGAAACAAGTCATTTCAACAGAAGACATAGTAAAAATCATCCTGAACAACTTTTCATCTTTAGCACTAAATCTCTTTTTCTTCTTCTTCGTTCATGAGCTGAAACTCCCTCGTTCACTCATGTTTTTGCATGAGTGGGTTTTTACGTGTATGACCGGTTTTTACCCCGCCATTCAGGCAGCCATACGCCACTTTCGGAGGAAGCATGATGGGTATTTTTATGTTTCCATAACCCACCGAACTCTGACATGGGTTACAGGATCTTTTCCGTGTGCACTTGATCTTGTGCTTGTGAGTACACACGAAAGGGGACAACACTATAGTAGGTCTGTGCTAAGTTGACCTGGGAGATCGGAAACATCTCCACCCTTAGCCCACCAGGCAGCCGCCACCAGGATTTGAACTCACGACCTTCCGCATAAGAGGCCGATGTCTTATCCACTTGGCCACTGCGCCCGTCTAGCAGCACTACGGTATATAAAAGTTGCTTAGACTTTAAACAAAATAATAAATAACGTCCTCTATCTGCCCCTCAGCCAGACTATAAAAACGGAGAGAAGACACAGCCTTGAGTGCATTAAAGATACATTTGTTATTACAGTGAGAGAGAGAACGAGAGAGAGAGAGAGAGAGAGAGAGAGAGAGAGAGAGAGAGAGAGAGAGAGAGAGAGAGAGAGAGAGAGAGAGAGAGAGAGAGAGAGAGAGAGCACGTTAATACTAACAAAAAATGATTTGCATACTCTAGCTGTTATGGTGCAATGTAACAGATCATGAAATGTGCTTTCAGAAAAGAGCTAGATAATCATTACAGGCAAATGCTAAGCTCAGATCTTTACCACACACTTTTGGCCGTGACTAAACGCACTAGAGGAGCAAGAAATATAACAATACTTGATCTGACTTTTGGGGCGCCAGTTTCCTCTCATTTTGTTTGAAAAAAATAGACTCGAGAGGAATTTCTAATCCCTATCCTTAATTTCTCTAATGATGAGCTGACTTCTCCGCTCAGACAATCTTCACTATAATGCATACTTCTTTGATATAATAATTCCTGCACAGCATTATTCTCAAAATCAAATATCTTGTCTATTCATACTTTTATCCTTACATCAGTCAAGAAATTATGGAAGTCTTTATGTAAACAGCGACAATTCACTTGCACAGTCCTATAATCATGTAGAATCATTCTGCCCAGATACATATTAAAATTGATAATGAAATGACATGTCCATGAAAACAAGAAGAGCTTTCCGGATCAATTAACTCTCAACAACCACACACAAAAGTCTTCATCTTAGGGTAAGAATGGAATGATAAAAAAAGTATTTAAACAAATTAATTAAGATTAAGCATGCAAAGGTAGAATATATAACAGAGTTAAGTGAACAAATTATGATGGATTATAACATCAATAAGAAAGCAAAGAAGACTTGATCACTTCATCAAATTGTGAAAACATGCAAAATTAACTCACCTTAAATTCTGTAAAATTGGTTAATTAAGCATTATCATTTACTCTTATAGATATATTCATTAATATTCATTCACTGTTTGATTTCTCCCGATTACCAGACAAAAGCATGCAAGCAGAATAGTAAAATTGGTTAAGATCTCTAATGCTCTACTTCACAATTAACATTTGATAAATCTTAATGTGTTATCAACAATACCTCAAGCACTAAACATAACTATACACAACTTGTTTTCTAAACACTCTCATATAGCAACACACACATACCAATCTAACATCTCACATTATTACTTTTTTTTCGTATTTCACATTCACACACACACACTCTCTCTTCCTCTTTCTTTATATTTCCCCCTCACACACACACATCTCTCTCCCCCTCACACACACACATGTCTCTCCCCCTCACACACACACACGTCTCTCTCCCCCTCACACACACACGTCTCTCTCCCCCTCACACACACACGTCTCTCTCCCCCTCACACACGTCTCTCTCCCCCTCACACACACACACATGTCTCTCTCCCCCTCACACACACACGTCTCTCTCCTCCTCACACACACACGTCTCTCTCCCCCTCACACACACACATCTCTCTCCCCCTCCCACACACACACACACGTCTCTCTACCCCTCACACACACACACACACGTCTCTCTCCCCCTCACACACACACACACGTCTCTCTCCCCCTCACACACGTCTCTCTCCCCCTCACACACACACGTCTCTCTCCCCCTCACACACACAAATGTCTCTCTCCCCCTCACACACACACACACACGTCTCTCTCCCCCTCACACACACACACACACGTCTCTCTCCCCCTCACACACACGTCTCTCTCCCCCTCACACACACATGTCTCTCTCCCCCTCACACACACACGTCTCTCTCCCCCTCACACACACACGTCTCTCTCCCCCTCACACACACGTCTCTCTCCCCCTCACACACACGTCTCTCTCCCCCTCACACACGTCTCTTTCCCCCTCACACACACACACACGTCTCTCTCCCCCTCACAAACACGTCTCTCTCCCCCTCACACACACACACACACACGTCTCTCTCACCCTCACACACACGTCTCTCTCCCCCTCACACACACACACACACACACGTCTCTCTCCCCCTCACACACACACACACACGTCTCTCTCCCCCTCACACACACGTCTCTCTCCCCCTCACACACACACACTGTACAGTGGAAACCCCCCTTTTAAGACCTCCACAAATCTGAGAAAACAAGGTCTTAAAAAGGAGGGGGTCTTAAAATGGGGGTAATTTTACAGAGGTTATGATCAAAAGGTCTGAGAAAACAAGGTCGTAAAAAAAGAGGAAGTCTTAAATTTGGGGGGGGGTCCTTAAAAGGGGGGTTCCATATATTGTACCGTCTTACACACTCTTTTTCTCCCATTCACAATCACTATACACACACACAGTCTCTCTCTCTATACACACTCTTTTTTTCCCATCCTCACTCACTACACACACACACACACACACTCTCTCTCTATCACTCTCTCACACACCTTTGACTACCTACACACATATAACAACCAATACCTGTATTTGTTCGAAGGGTACTTCGAAGGTAAAGGATTCATTATAGTATGGGTTGAGTGTGCACTTCTTGATAGTCGTCTTCTTCTTCTTTACTCGTTTCCCATTTAGCATCAAAGAGATCTTTATATAGGGATCTAGGTCAACAAAATTAAAAACAGAACAACTGAAAGTAGGAGGAACACAAACCAATATCCAAAAATGTAGCCAAGGCAATAGATAAGGGACAAAACATGGATGAGACAAAACAAAGCACGAGACGAAAGTCACAATTAGCCGCAAAGCAGCAGATGAAAACAAGTGTTCAAAAGTCCGCTCAACCTGTAAAAAAAATGAAATTCAATAGCCGTTGTTTAAGGCCTGTGAAGTTTGCAAAGAAGCAAATTATAAAAGCAAACAAATTATGAACAAATGTGAGTTTAATTTAAACAAAATAAAAATTCCCCACCACCCCAAATACCAATACCCATGAATCCCCAACATCCATACAAAAAAGCCTTAATTGAGCCTGCAAAGTTTCTTTGACTTGGCTAAAGAAGTGACATCGTGTTCGCTTTTGCTAATCAGAAATATATATGTTCAAAATAAGGAGCAAATTTTGAAATTGTGTGAAGGTGTTAAGATACATCACACTATAAGTCTTAATGTATCAATTGAAGAAACCATTTCTTTCTTTTCACAAGAGTAAGGTCGAAAAAAATACAATTTTCAGAAAATATTTATAAAGAAATCATTAGAAGAATGAAAATAACACATCATTAAACAAATAGATAAATAAAAGATAAAGAAAAAAGAAATATATGTAAAAATAATAATAAGAAAATGACACAAATAAGCTGTGAAACTCATGCTTGTGAAGGTCCAAAAATGGTAAAGAGAAAAACAAGCTAATTTATTTATTATCCCTTATCTTGGAGAAGAAATTAATGCGAAAAATTAATAATCAACATTTCAATAAAGCAAATCATGCAGATAGGTAAAAAGCGGTCTATTAATTATTTCAAACAAACCTACAAACCTGCCCACCCTTTCTAAATAATTTCAAATTTTACCTATTAAACACAAGCAGATCAGAACATTTCAAAATAGGCAAGAATGAGCTTGAACATCTTCTTCCCTTCTGCTTTTTACATTCAACAACACTCAGATTTCTAATTCATGTCATTATCACTAACAAGTAATTATTTAAGTGCATTCACTTGAGAACAGTCATTAACTATCCATGTGATTTTGTTATCAAAAGAAAACAGCAATATCTGAAAACATTGTCTAGACTAATTGCACTGGTTCTTATATTAGGCCATCAAGAAGAACATACATAAGGATGAGCAAGTTCTCTACTACATCTAATCCAATTAGCCTTTCATTGAAGAAAAGCAAAAATCCCTGAAATTCTAGGGGCGGGCGGGTGGTGGTGGTGGGGAGGTAAAGACAATTTTTTTTGAAATTTACATACAAAATAGGGCAGATTGACCACATTTATATTTCTGATTTTTAGATTTTTGTGGAAATTTGTACGGAAAAGCAGAACAAATCAAATGAAGAAAAGCCTGGCAGTACAGTCTATTGTGAAATGTTCTGTTGGCACATTAGTGATGGTGGCATGAATACGGTACAAAAACACCGGCTCCAGTGAAAACGATGGAAGCTGATCCAAGAGAACCAACTGACAACAATCAACTGTACAAGGTACAAATATGCTAAGAAAAGACAAAGACACAAAATAAGCCAGTCAGGTCAGCAAAATTACAATGCCTTCAGTTCAACACTCACAAATTCTTCTCATAAATATTCAAAAAATAAAAACACTCTTGGACAAAAAAAGAGTTCTTTGGCTTACTTTTACTTTTCAGCAAAACTTTGTTTGGAAAACTTCAATACCGGAAGCCATCTATAAAATGCATAAATTTTCTTCTTTAATGATGAGGTAAAAACCATGAAGATCACAAATATACTACCAGGTATTTATGTCTCTCAGTCTCTCTACCAAAACTCAGAGCATTATAAAGACGCTGACCTGTGCTAGCATTCAAAGACATCAAAGCAATTCTCCCAACAAAAGGGAGAGAAAAAGCACTGAACGACTCTTCACCAAAACAACAGTGACACACAAACACAATGCTCGACCACCACAAGAAACGGATAAAACAGACAATCAAAGTCCAAAAACAGCACACAAAAAAGAGCGCAAAAATGTGGTGGCGGCAGGCGAGCCAGTGAGCAAGTGAGCATTTTGGACAACTCGCTGATTGGTAGATTGGCTGATACCTGAATCTGCTCAAAGGGAACTTCAAAGGTGAAGGACTCATTGAAGTAGGGGTTGAGGGTACATTTCTTTATTGTCGTTTTCTTTTTCTTCAGACGCTTGTTGCCTTGGTAGAGTCCAATTTTCACGTAGGGATCTGGCGTGATGGGAAGAGCACACACACACATACAAGGTTAGCTGTCTATGTACCAACAGTGTTCTAAAAATAAAGAAGTTTTTTTCTTTCGTTGTTCAAGAAAAGTCCCAAGCATATCTGAGCAAGAAAGACTCTAGAGTGAATTTGACTACTGTATGCAGTTTGTGTTTCACATTTCTTGCATCGTGATGAAAGTTGGACCCATCGCAGCCCTGTTACCAAACATTAGACACACAGACACAGACTCATAGACATAAGACTCATAGACTGGATCACTTCATCTGTTCTCTTCAGCAGTGACCCTGGCTTCTTGGAGAAAGCGTTTGTGTTAGAACCCCGACATCTGTCAGCTACACAGACAAAACAGTATTCATACATGTACATATAGTTTGTTTTTCTTTTGTTGTCAGACAGTTCATCTCTTCAGCTTGGGTATTCTGCATTGACCTGTATCACATGATTCAAAAGAAAAAGGAAGCATATCAGTCTGAACACACTAAGACTTATTTTAAAAAATGTATTAAACAAGAACAGTTGACATAAATACATCTGAAAACAGTAACTATATCAACCATTATGAAACTTCTTGAACTTAGCACCAGAACAATTAAGGATCTCTGCAATAGCATATCTTTTCTCAGAAGAAGATAATAAATTAACTGTCAATTACAATGAAACTTAATTCTTAAACTATATATAAACATCACAACAAAAATCTCTTCAACAGTATATACTTTTCTCAGAAAGAGATTTTCTTCGACCCTAAGTTGTTCTTGAGAAAAAGGCTTTATTTGGCTTGTTAGCTGGTGCTATATTTAATATAAATGATCAGCCACTTCATTACAATATTCAAATAACTTTAAGTGACATATGTGGTACTTCAGTTATGCTTACAACAAAGAAAAAAAATAACCCATTGAATTGTTGATAGCAAACAAAATTTTTAAAAAAGCCTCACTGACCACTTAATTGCTTTAACATTAAAAAGTACACCTGATTGATTGATGCACTTTATAGTCTCTATCAAATAATCCCTTCCTTCTAGGCAGCAATTATGTTGTTGTAGTCTCATCCAACAGCTAGCCCACCCACATTCAACTTCTCTGAGGTTTCTCAACTTCAATGTCTTAAAATCTCAGCCTCCCGGAATGTTCACGCGTTGTCACAATCTAATCTGATAGCGACAGCCCGTGTCCTAAGCCAAACTCGACCACCAAATGAACCTTTTGGTTCTCTCCCCTCCTGCACTCTTTCAGACCTATCCATATAAATCCCGGCATTTAAATCTGTTAATTAAAACCATGCACCGTCACCCTGCAGCTCTCTGTGTTGTTTGCTGTCAAAGTTGACAATCTGAAGTTATAGTCTGACTGTGCTGAAGAATGTTGTATTATCTTGCAATCCAGTCCAATCTTATATGCCCATGCAGCTGAAATTTTAGTTAGCCTTTGAGTTTTTTATACTTTACAATCCAATAGGCCTGCTCCTCCCAGTCATCCCCTCAGTGTCAGCCTTTTCCTATGCAGGCAGCATGAGATGATGACCATTCTGCCAACTTTTGCAGAACCCCCTCCACCCCCCCCCCCCCCCCCCTCCATCTCTTTTCAGATTGTATCCCACCCAGTGATGTCCATAAGACAACAATGTTACCTGACAAATTTTGTCCAGGCTAGTCTTACTTTTGTAGACAAACACCCCCTCACTTTTTATATTTAATCCCTCCAAGTGATATCTATAATAGCCAAAGAAATTGTTACTTGACAATCTTTCCAGGCCACTACCTAATTTTGTCGCCCCCACCCCCACACACCCTCAACTCCTTTTAAGCATTTGATCCCTCCCGGTGCTGTCCACAAGGCAGAGAATGTTACCTGACAATCCTCCCACGTCCATCTTCTTGAGGTTCTTGGCCTCCAAGATGACCACGGTCAGCTTGCCTGCTGTGGGCACGTAGCGCAGAGAGAAACAGATGTCACCCAGCTTGTTCTCCTGCAACCGGTTAGTCAGTCAAATTTAGTTAGCTGGCAGGCGAGAGATCATTAAATAGTAAAAAAGCCTGAAACTAGTAGCATATGCTGTGGATGAAGGGATCGAGCAACCTTAAATCTCTGAGAGCATCAAAACAACATCAATTTTAAATCCCAAATGTTTCTTGATTTGACTCGATCACAAAACTGTATGTCACAAAGGTTAGTTAAAACCTGATTCTGTTGTACATTAATCACTCTAACCTTCTCTGATTCAAGGTCGGGTGAAGCAAGGTCACGCCACTCCTCAAGGACACGACCAAGGTCGATAGAGTTGAGGGGCACAAGCACCAGGCCGATCATGTCGTGCTTGGAGAAGCGGTCAAAGTCATACACAGCGAAGGTCAAGGTCTTTGAGCCAATCTCAGCATAGGGCGCCTGCAATGACAGAGGTGTAAGTAAAATGTTAGCAATTCTAATTAAGTCCACCAATATAAATGAAAATCAAAAGTTGAAGAAAAATGTGTAGTTAAATGATAGTATAAGAAATCTAAATCCCCTGGAAAATTATGCCTTTATCATAAAACCTGCCACTGTAACCCCCCCCCACACACACTCCGGAAAACAAAATAAGTACATGACCCACCCTCAAAAAACAACAACACAGGGATGGTGTGTTAGCTAGAGTGTGTCTGTGTTGGGGGGGGGGGGGTAGCTAGGATAAAACACCGGGAAGTCAATCACTGCTAGTGCTAGTCAGCGTAAACTCTTTTGACTTAAAAAAATTTTCATTTAAAAAAAAAGTTAATCAATAAGAAGAAAAAAAGGCACAAAGGTGAGTGAAAAATCTACAAGTAATAAATGTCAAAGTCTTGATGGACCGAAGACAAACTTCAACAGAAACAGAACAGTGTAATATAACACAGCAGGGAGAAAATGCTGCTGAAGTTGTATATTTATGACATTTAGTGGTAAACAATATTTCTGAACATCTACATACAGCCAATTAGAATGATAGATGTGATGTATACAGTAAATTGCCACACCTGCAAACTAACACTAATTTCACGTGAAATCAATATTCTTGGCTATAAGCAAACTCAAAATTGAAGAAAACAATATGTTTTCTCGGCAGGAAATCCAACACCACATCTGTGTCAGAAAACGTGATCTCACATCCATGTATGCTTGAATGCATTTATGAACACACAGAATCACACACACACACAAATTAACACGCATACATGCATGCGTGCATGCACACACGCGCGCACGCACACACACACACACACACACACACACACACTCTGAGACAGAGGACAAGCAGTCATGAGTTTTTTTCCTGCTTTTTTTACATAAGATAAAATTGCCGTCAATTTTCTTCTTCATATTTCATCAAAAAGTTAGTCATTCAATCTGAGCTATGTTTCATTGAGCCAGGCTTATAAGCTTAAAGTTCAAGTACATTATAGACTCTTATCTCACTGAGAGTCTATCATTACTAACTTTCCTCCAAACTTACAACAACTATATATACAAAGAGTTAATGAAATGAAATATAAAACAGACAGATGACCAGGAAGAGAGAAAAAGAGTCAACTCTATGGCCATTTATGTCCCCAGATATTGTAACCCCTAGATTAGACCATATACCTATAATGATTAGACCATGGGCAGCCGTTAAATAACAGCATAATATTGTGAATGCTGGGTTAATCTGACTGATTTACACTTATATATATATGCACTCCTTCAGACCAGATGTTACCATCTTGTATGGCTGAAATGCAGAACACGTACGTCACACAGCACTAAGGGCCATTGACAGAAACGTGTGCAATGTAGCTTGATGAGC
Source organism: Littorina saxatilis (assembly GCF_037325665.1). Taxonomy (NCBI): domain Eukaryota; kingdom Metazoa; phylum Mollusca; class Gastropoda; order Littorinimorpha; family Littorinidae; genus Littorina; species Littorina saxatilis. The sequence continues at coordinate 56,104,366 of NC_090247.1, forward strand.
TACTCATGTGCCCCATGCAATGAACACATAACTGACGAGCGCCCATTATGTCACAGGATCTAGTTTGTTTTTATAATTTGAAGAAAGCAGACACTTAACTTTCGTCACGGCTTGTATGGCTGAAATGCAGTACACGTACCCCATGCAATGAACACTTAATTGACGAGCGCCGAGTGGTGAAATTTTCCCCATAACCATGTCACAGGATCTTGTTTTTGTTTAATTTGAAGAAAGCAGACCCTTAACTTTCTTCATGGCTTGTTTAATATATGTGTGCTCTAGCGGAATTATAAATTCCATGAACCTACAACAGTTCCTAAGAGTACATTTTGTTTACAACGACAACATTAACATTTAGACCGGCACGGTTGGCCTAGTGGTAAACTGGCGTCCGCCCCGTGATCGGGAGGTCGTGGGTTCGAACCCCGGCCGGGTCATACCTAAGACTTTAAAATTGGCAATCTAGTGGCTGCTCCGCCTGACGTCTGGCATTATGGGGTTAGTGCTAGGACTGGTTGGTCCGGTGTCAGAATAATGTGACTGGGTGAGACATGAAGCCTGTTCTGCGACTTCTGTCTTGTGTGTGGCGCACGTTATATGTCAAAGCAGCACCGCCCTGATATGGCCCTTCGTGGTCGGCTGGGCATTAAGCAAACAAACAAACAAACAAAAAAAAGAACATTTAGATATGACTGTTTCAATATAAACTTGTACTAAGGTTACATTTCGTTTTTGTCCTTGCAAGAATGTCCTCACTTTGGTTTGCTGTTCCACGGGCAAGTGTACAGCAACCCTATAATATGCTAGCTCAGTTCTTAGTTTCAATTAATGATCCTATTTTATTTCATTTTATCGTTATCCTCAGTACTTACAGAAAAGGTCACATTGGACTATAACTCATAAGTCAAACTTTCTTTCTTTATTTGGTGTTTAACGTCGTTTTCAACCACGAAGGTTATATCGCGACGGGGAAAGGAGGGAGATGGGATAGAGCCACTTGTCAATTGTTTCTTGTTCACAAAAGCACTAATCAAAAATTTGCTCCAGGGGCTTGCAACGTAGTACAATGTATTACCTTACTGGGAGAATGCAAGTTTCCAGTACAAAGGACTTAACATTTCTTACATACTGCTTGACTAAAGTCTTTACAAAAATTGACTATATCATAAGTCAAACTCCTAATGCATGTTTCCTTAGCCAGTGGTAACAATAAAGCCCACATCAAAGGCTTCAATTCAAGTGGTAGCAACAGCATACTTTTCTTTATCTGCCTTTGATAGCAGCTTTCTCTTTCAACCACACACTTCAAGTAGGGACGTCTGCTGTCGGTGAAGATCATGTTTACAAATGCATTCAACGTGTGCAACTGTTTAACCCTGGCCCTCATTGCCTGTGCCGATCAATTTCTCCTGCATGAGTGATGCAGATGGCTAGCCTTGATAGAAAAATTGTGCCCCAAGAAAAATCAAAATCTCAAAAGCAAACAGTCTGCATACTGATGAAGAATGCTTCGATCGCCTGAATTGCAAACAAGTTGCACAAGACAGGAATAAAAACACAAAACGTGTTGAGTGCAAATGTTTGTGTGATGATGTGTGTGTGTGTGTGTTAGAGTGTGTGGAGAACAAAAAAATAAAAACAATATCAACAAAAACAAAACTATTTTTCAATAATTGGTATTTATCCAAAAGTGGATAAATCATACTAAATCTACCAGTGTAGAAAATAATGACCTGAAAGTGTTACAAGTACGGAAGAGGAAAAACAAAAGGCCCTGAAGGTATACTGAACCAAAAAAGGAAATGACATTATTGCAAACTTATCAGGGAAGAATGATAAAACTTGAAAAAGGGTTCTGTGACCTGTCAATTAATGCTATAAATCCCACTTCCAAAAATATAAAAACTGACTTAAACTGACTTAAACTCTGAAATCTGCAGGGGGGGCTTTATTAAAACAGCTCTGCGCTGATAACTACAAGTATTATAAACAAAACAAAGAGCCTTAATGTGTCTCGGCCTATACAAATAAAAATAAAATAAAAAACAACACTCTTGCAAAGTTTTCCAGCATCACCACAGAATATATATAACTGGGGAAAGTTATCTTTTCAATTGCCTTTATATTTATTTTTGGTGAGCCCTTAATTTTCTCCTTAAAAACAGAACAAAACAAAAACAACAAAAAGCAAAATCAATATGATGAGGGAAGTTCAACATTCTAAACTGAATGAAAAGTAGGCTGCCAAAAAAATCACAGTTCTGATGAAAAAAACCGATATATAAACGATATAAATGGACCTATGCTTTAAAACAAACAAGCAAGTATTATGACTTTGGTGGACTAAGGCAATGAAAAGTCAATCGATCCACCTGAGCTCACTGGGTTCATATACTAAGGACTATTTCAAGCAAAAGGAAGTTCATTAACTCCTTTGCAATGTCAATTTATGTACAATATACTGTAGCTGTAACATTCCAATGAATGGCTGTTGAATGTCACTTTTCGTTTTCTAAAAGTTTCATGTTTCTACAGATCCCACATCATCAAACTCCTTGATTCAGCTTTCTTTGCTTTTGTTGATTCTGCAACCCTACATACCCCATCACAGAAAAACACTGCTACAGACACATTTATCAAAATGCACTTTAAAAAAAACCAGCGAATTGAACCACACCAAGGAAGACAAAGTAAAAAAAAAAATAATCTGACATCCTAAACCCCCCCCCTTTTTTTGTTGTTGTTGTGTGTGTGTGTGTCAAGGTCACTTCAAAGGTGAAGGTGGTTTCATTGAATAGAAAGTATGTCAAGGTCACCTTGAAGGTGAAGGTCTCATTGAAGACGGGGTTGAGGGTCTTGCGGTGGACCTTGGTCTCGTACTTCTTCTTCTTGTCGGGCGCCAGGTAAACCTTGACGTAGGGGTCAGAGGTGCCGCTCATGTCCATGCCAGGAAGGTCTGCCGCTTGTATTACCGTCACTGACAGCTGCAAAACGAATAGACTACATCAGGCACAAGATCATGAAATTGAAAATAAAACACACACAAAAACCTGAAAGTGTCCACACACCTGCCATTACCCTTGTGATGCCTCATTTGGCAGCTTTGCATGCCTCCCACACCAACCCCCCCCATTCCTCCCCTTTAAATTGCTTTAAAAAATGATGCAAAGTAATCAAATTTGGTTCAGTGTGCGGATCTTTGAAGGATCCATGGAGCTTTGAAAATGCCAAAAAATATAATAACGGTAAATGCAAGTAGTCTGGTCACCACTAACGCATGCATAAATAAGCAAAGATCTACCAGCTGTGGCTGAAAGGAAAATTCATTAGTTATACAGTGTTGTTGCCTGGCCTCTGTCTTCGGTCTCTGACGCATTCCTTTCTGATTTGATGCATTTGACCTCGCCTTGTCCGGCCGATGGACCGATAGTTTTTACGTTTTGGTGGTCAACTGACCGATACATAGTCGTACAAGGCGGACAAGGTCTGCAGTGAATGGAATGGGAGTTGCAAAGTCGGAAAACAAACCCCGATCGAAATGCTCATGTTCGCTACGAGTGAAAATGCACTCGGTGCCGAGTCCGTGTTTGTCGTTATTGACACTCGAGGCTGCGTTTACAGAAATACCCAATCCAGCCGGTGTACCTTATTTACCAAAAATGGCGCAAACAGCGGAAAGTTCATCAATATAATACTACGGCATGGTAATGCGAAGATCAGGCAGGATCCCTACATTCACACACCAGGCACTGTATTGGAAAGGGTTATAGGCCAGGAATGTCAGGCTTTTTCTCCTCGAAAAGTTTATGAACAATTAAAACTAGGAAGCGACATCAAAGCAATGCCAAAGGACTTGAAACAGGTTCAGAATAAGAAGGATAGGGAAAAACGCGAATAGCCTGAAAATGTTGCCAAAAAAAAGTTGCTAAAAGTTGCAGAGAAAGGTATGGCGGTACAATTTGGACCTATTGTTTTTTTAAAGCCAGGACATTTGGACCTATTGTTTTTTTTTTAGGGAGGTCCAAATTCTTTCTTTCTTTATTTGGTGTTTTAATATATAACGTCGTTTTCAACCGTTCAAGGTTATATCGCGACGAGGAAAGGGGGGGGGGGGGGGGGGGGTATGGGATAGAGCCACTTGTTAATTGTTTCTTGTTCACAAAAGCACTAATCAAAAAATTGCTCCAGGGGCTTGCAACGTAGTACAATATATGACCTTACTGGGAGAATGCAAGTTTCCAGTACAAAGGACTTAACATTTCTTACATACTGCTTGACTAAAATCTTTACAAACATTGACTATATTCTATACAAGAAACACTTAACAAGGGTAAAAGGAGAAACAGAATCCGTTAGTCGCCTCTTACGACATGCTGGGGAGCATCGGGTAAATTCTTCCTCCTATTAACCCGCTGGGGGAGGAGGACGGTCCAAATGACCTATTGTCTTCTTAGGCTGGCAACAACACTGGTTACCGTATTTGACAGACTACAAGCCGCGACTTTAAAAAAAAAATCGCATTGCGGCTTATGAAAAGATGCGGCTAAAACGTTACCTAAACTTGAATAGCATTCACCTAATGGAAGTCGCCGCGGATTTTCATTTCGCTCGATTAGCGATTACCGGTACTTTATTAGCTCTCTACTCAAGACTCGGCGCTTTTCTCTTTCTTTCGCGAATCTTCGTTTGTCAACAAGTCGTTGTGACAAGATAGCGTACAGGGAAACATTGGATGTATGAGGATCTCGCGCGCGCGAGATTTCGTTTTTTTGTGTCTCGGGATAGTTGGAGGAGCAAGAGCCGCCATGTTGTGTTTTTGTCTGCTCGAAATGTGCGCAAAAGTTGTAAATCATCCCAAAAAAGCTTATTCCGGGCGGGACTACATGTGTGTGTTGGTTACAAATTGTGTGTGTGATATTTTTCTTCAAACTTTTTCACTTTTCTTCTTTGTTTCACTTGTTTATTCTCGGAGCCGATTTCGCCAAATACCGTACTTTCGTTTGCCTGGTTGTTTCGATTGATTGACACGATCTGATTATATTTTTTTCGACGGTGGCTAATATAGTGACGCGGCCTATACGTGGCTCGTCCCAATTTTTTTTTTAAAAGTCAGGGGTGCGGCTTATAAAACGGTGCGTCTTGTAATCCGTCAAATACGGTATATATTGCTTCAGTGACGGCATGAAAGAGTCTCAGCTATGGCTGAATCAATTGCTTCTTTAAGTATGTTATGAAAAGAAGATGAGAGATGCAAGTGGATAACCCAGACAGGTGTGCAAAATCAACAAATCGGACTCCACGGTTTAATGTAACCTCACTGTTTGAGTTGCACCCAATTTTGCACCTCGATCAGCCCTGCAGGTTGCAATGGCGAGATCTCACCTCTCCTTTCTGGAAGTCGTAGTCCAGGGAGAATTGCAGTTTGCCCAGCTTGACCTCTGACTTGGTGCTCTCTGCGTCCTCGTTGTCCTCCATGTTCACCGGTAACTCGTCAAGGTCAGGCTGAACCTGAATGCCAAGGTCACACATTGGGTCAAAGGTCAACGTCATGATAGAGGAATCAAGGGATTGTAAAGGTGGCCAAATTTGCGCCTGCCTGTTTGAATAAGCAAGGGATTTCTTGCATGGAAAGCAAACCCTTGCCAATAAAGAGGCAGCTGCTTCTTTGGCAGAGAAGTATCAAATCTTGCATGCTCAAATTAAGAAAAAAAAGTACTTTCCAGTTATCATTGCACTTCAATCAAGTCTTCATGCAGCTGTTGCATTCTCATTAATTTTTTTCTTTTCCAGAATTCTTTAACAGACAGTTATCTCTGTTTCTGCAAACGAGTCAGGGGCAGCCACTGCCCATTGTGGTGAGAAACCAAAATCAAGTTGTTTCTAGAATTTAAATTTAGACACCAAGCACATCAAGGGCAATATACATTCTTTTTGTAAATAATGCTTTGAAATCAGAAAAAAGCAGATGACCACTCCCCTCATCAAAGCTTCAGAAAAACAGTCTTGGTAGCGCTTAAGAATTTCTGCATTTCAAAAACTGAGTCAGAGAACAGTCTCATGTCAGTGCTTCAGAATTTCATTATTTCAAAAGCCGCTGTGTCAATTCTCACCAGAATGTGTTTCAGAATTTCAGAAAAGCTTTCTCACCATGAGACTGCTTCAAATATTTAAAACCTGATTGTGCAGCATGATACTGGCAGTACAAAACTAAACCTAGCGTGCAGTGTAATTAAGAAAGAAGAAAGATGAGGTGGGTGAGATTATCAAGTTAAACAGTTGGCTACAGCTTCATTTCACGCACTACACCTCTAGACCAATGGATATGATGAAAACAAATCAACTGGTAAGAATGAATTCACTCAGCGGGAACTCACCAAAGAATCCCAATGTACGTTCCCCAAGGTAAGCGTAGGCGACAAACAGTGAGCCGTGTCAGATACATTATTATTTTTTTCTTATCATTTATCATTACAGGTTTGAATATTAACCACAGATTATTTCAACTAATGGCTCTTTGCTCAGACTTTGTTTAACAACATTGACCTAAACAGATGTTGTTGTTTTTTTAATCTGATGTGCTTAGAAAGACAGGTTCCAATCCCTCCAAAACACATCCTCACAGATTTAAATTAACTAGTTCATATTTCTGGCTTAGCTTCAGTTTTTCAACTGCAGAACAGATTTGTTAAACTGCTTGCTTCAACATAATCCTGAGCTGAAACTTTAAGTGATGGGTTAACACAGCTTTAAAACTACAGGGTGCATTTATAAGAATAATCATACAAAATTGTATTAAAACAAATAACAATATTTTTGGCAACATTGCATTTGCAACCCCATAGCAAGTTCCCCTGGATGCTATTAATTTAATAACCCTATCAACAGCTGATTATTTTTCAAATCAAGCTTGCTGCACATAGACTGTTTATAACTCATGAATTTCAGAATTAAAGAAGTAGAAAGATTAAGATCTAAAGAATTATATCTGTTTTTATTAAGAGCCGGATTATCAGTCACACATAATTTATTAGACTCTGGGAAAAACAGGGTTTTTTTACGAACAGAAAGCCCCCCCTACATGATTGACAAATAAAGAATAACAATTAAAGTATGAAATAAGGCAGAGACAGATTATGATCTACATTGTGTCTGGTAAAGACACGATTCCAACTGATGTAAACACAGCGAAGCTTTAAATTTAAAGGTTTCAGCTTTAAACAGTACACTGTCAAGAAATTTTAATCTCTATAATTTGAATTAACTCAAGTAAATACATGTACACAAATGTATTTCTAGGATTCATTTACAATTTGGCAGGATCATATGTGCATAAACACTCTATATGGCAATTAAATTACCTTAAACTTTGTAGTGCATAAATCCCCTTCACAAAATATCCAAAAGATACATACACACACAAAAATTACTGGTTTCAACATCAATATATTGACTTGTCAAAAGAACACAGCTCAGCGTATCACCGTATAAAATAGAAAATAAAATTCAGACACCGCCGTACCTTTTCTTTGTATGAATTTCCTAACAACTGTACACTCTTGAGATCGACGGCTCCTTTTAGTCCCTTCTTTCCCTCCTTCTTCTTGCGTTTTCGACAGCACCGCTTGCACAGGCAGTAGAAGCAGCATGATAGAATGAGGAGCGCTCCCGCCACTATCAAAATATCTGCCCATATTGGCACTGAAAAGGAAAAAACAACAGAAAACACCCATCAACACTGCAATCATAAAAAAATACTTTTCTAGAAGATACTATACAATACAATACAATACAATACAATACAATACAATACAATACAATACAATACAATACAATTCTGTCAGCAAAGGCAACGTGAGACAAAGACATGCACCCCAGTTGACCCGTCCTGCAATGGAATATAATTATCAGTGCTGAAAGTCCACAAAATGAGGCACTCGCCTTTGGCTAGTACTTCTCATAATTTACCAGCCAGAGAGCAAATTTTACTCGCCAAACCAAC
>NC_090247.1:56117364-56125895 GCF_037325665.1 Littorina saxatilis
TCCACTGCCTGTGTGGGCGATCACCCAATTTCCTAAATCAGAACTGCGCCTAACGAAAATATTGCATGGCTGACTTGGGCACTCAACAATTGACATTAATGACAGGCTCTGTAACTTTGCTCATTACGTAATTACGAGGTTCAGTTTCTGTCGATGCTGTTCTATGAGTGCTGCTTCACTATTGCTTTAACCTTTTGCAGTTACGTATGCAGTTTTTGTGTGACAGACAGACCATGAGAGAGAGAGAGAGAGAGAGAGAGAGAGAGAGAGAGAGAGAGAGAGAGAGAGAGAGAGAGAGAGAGAGAGAGAGAGAGAGAGTGTGTGTGTGTGTGTGTTAGCGGGTATGTTAGTGTGAGTGAGTGAGTCTTTATCTTTATTTGGTGTTTAACGTCGTTTTCAACCACCGGTTCAAGGTTATATCGCGACGGAGGGAAGGGGGGTGATGGGATAGAGCCACTTGTCAATTGTTTCTTGTTCACAAAAGCACTAATCAAAAATTTGCTCCAGGGGCTTGCAACGTAGTACAATATATTACCTTACTGGGAGAATGCAAAGTTTCCAGTACAAAGGACTTAACATTTCTTACATACTGCTTGACTAAAAATCTTTACAAACATTGACTATATACTAGGAGAAACAGAATCCGTTAGTCGCCCCTTGCGACATGCTGGGTAGCATCGGGTAAATTCGATCTTTCACGTCCCAACCAATATGGGACTCCCCCTAACCCGCGGGGTGCAGTGAGTGAGTGAGTGAGTGAGTGAGTGAGTGTGTGTATGAGAGAGAGAGTCAGAAGGAAGGAAGCAAGAGAGAGAGAGAGAGAGAGAGAGAGAGAGAGAGAGAGAGAGAGAGAGAGAGAGAGAGAGAGAGAGAGAGAGAGAGAGAGAGAGTGTGTGTGTGTTAGCGGGTATGTTAGTGTGAGTGAGTGAGTGAGTGAGTGAGTGTGTGTGTGTGTGTGTGTGTGTGTGTGTGTGTGTGTGTGTGTGTGTGTGTGTGTGTATGAGAGAGAGTCAGAAGGAAGGAAGCAAGAGAGAGAGAGAGAGAGAGAGAGAGAGAGAGAGAGAGACACACACACACACACACACATACACACACCATATCGAAGCAAGTCACTGTCAAACCACAGAAAATCAATAATCAAAAGTTCAAAAGCACAGCAACTGCTCCAGCAATATGGTATTTTCACGGCAGCAAATCTCACTTATAATTCCCTTGGGCGCTCCTTATTTCCTACAAGAACAGCCAAGGACTGCAACTCAAACTCTCTATCTCTCTCTCTCACACACACACCACAAAAACCCAAATCAAAAACTGAAAACGGAAATGAGATGAACGAAGGACCTTGAAGAAGCCTCAGTTGCTATCAAAAATCAACACGTCCTTCGACAACCTGTACAAAACAACACCATCTGTTTCATTCACGAATTCTCACAAAGCCAATTTTCCTCGAGAGCTCTTGCCTCACGGGCTTAAGCCAGACCGAGCTAGGATTCCTCAGCAAGACTTGAACAAAATGTCACCGAATTGCACCGTTTCCAAAATCAATGCAAGACCAGCGGGGGAGTGTCCATTATACGAAAAAATGAAGAGTCAACAAACCCTGATCCAAAGATTTCTCCCTCTCCCTGTCTCTCTCTCTCTCTCTCTGCTGGGATGTACGGCGATGATATTCAGCTATACTCTATTCCATTTTGTTTGTCTCCTTCTCTCTCCCCTCTCTCTCTCTCTCTCTCTCTCTCTATTTCTCTTCCTCTACGCCTGCTAGGGGATCGATAGAACCAGTTGCCTAGCAACGCAATCGTCTACGTCACTGCTTTTGGACATTTCTTTTTCCTGACTGAGCGTATTTTGTTAGTAATGGCTACAGTTCTCTTTGTGTGTGTGTGTGGTCGTAATTGACATTGACTGAGTAACTGTCTCTTGAGATTTTGAGTCCACCCCCCCCCCCCCCCCCCCCTCTCTCTCTCTCTCTCTCTCTCTCATGCACGTACAAAGACGACCGCGCTTCGGTTCATTCACAAATATCCAAACCCTTTTACTACAATTACCACTACCAAGCAACACCAGAGACTGGCAACATCTTTTCAACCATACCAGAGCAATCACACTGCTATTTGAAATGCATTGTTCAATTATATATATTCCAAACATCACTTGAATCAATCAATTTATTCTTTAATCGATGAATGTTTACTCACTGATTGATGAAGCTTAAACGTCCTCACACGTATTACTGACCTATTATGAAGAGTATTGTTAATTCGTAAATTTAATGACTTCTACATGGACAGCCCTTTAATTTACACGGAGCTGAATCCCACGTCACACCAGGTGACATCCGGAGCAATCAATCAAGCAATCAATCAATCAACCAATTAATCAATCAATCAATGAGTCTACCCATCGGTCGATCGATACAACCGCAAGAGGCGGCTCGCGATCACTCATTTCAAACCCAATCCAACAGTGCGGAACACCCGGGTGCAAATTAATGCTTCACTTACCTGCGTCAATCACCTGTGACGCATGCGTTTATAGACTTTCAAATGACGTCCACAACGCGAGGGGGAACGTCCAATTAAAGCCAAACATCCCCATTCATTTATCTAAAAATTTACTCATATAGGAAACGAAGAGAGAAAGAAGCTATTTTCTGGCATACTAATTGTTGTGCTCTAAAGGCCTTCCTTCCTTCCTTCATTTAATTAAGTACTATATGTATCAATTACCAGAGAGGTATGTGGGAGGTGTGTTTATAACCTGCCCTGTTATATACTGCTATATCCCATGACCTCCCTTCTTTGTCTCTGTTACTTCAGTATGGGTATATATGTTGTATTTTTATAGCTCAATAAATACATCATGGACTCAAAAAAATATATGATAGTGCAGATTCCGATTTGGGCGAAGAACTACTTTGCTCCCGACCTTTGACCTCGCGCCGAACAATGTGACACATTTGTATGAAGTTCCAAAATCGTATTGCACGGCTCAGAAAACCATATCAGTTGCACGCAAAAATGAATCTCAGAACTGATCTGATGTATGAGATGCAATAAGCAAACGTTTCTTTCATTATGAAAGCAATGCAGGTGGGAAAAAACGAACATTCAACTTACAAGATAACCAGATGCTAGCGAACCAAAACAAAAACACGAGTACCCTCCCCTTGCTTCGTTAGCAGACGACTTTTGAGAATCTGTCAGACCGTCCTTACCTGGCACGGTTGGGCTTCGCTATCATCAGCTGTTTCACGTGTTTTGCGAGCAAGTCTACTCTTTTGCCTGGCTCTGCAGTAAGTCCACATTGGCGATGAAGGTATCTAAGAACTTAACATGTGTGTATTTTTCCGTAATCCAGTCATATTCTTTCAAAATGCAATCAAGCGGCGGTGACAGACTTGGGTCCTGTTTTCCTCGCACCCATACCAGTTTAGGTTCATGCAAACACACTCGCAAAACATGTAGATACATTTCAAATAGGGAGCAAATGGTTAAATCTACATATGTGTTCCCTAAAATTTGCTTCTCTGTCAATAAGACTAATTGTATAATAATGCGTTCGAAAAAAACAACGTGGAATCGATTCTGAATCGAGTCGAGTAAGCCAAATGGGGGCCAAACCGGTTTCCCCGTTCCGCCGACCTGAAACGCAAAAGAATTGTGCGCTTCAACTAAATGGATTTCTATACGACTTCATTACTTTCTTGCAACTTATGAACCTTTACTTAAAGCTTTTAAACGGTCTGAAAGTAGTGTTACCGCGTACTTATAGATGCACTCATTCGTTTTATTTTTTCAGCGACGGTCACTTAGTTTAAGGTTGCAAAAAGGCCAAGTCTCGCTGAAAACACTGTTTCACACTCCACAGATCGCAACAGTGCCGCTAGTAGTCTACACTTTGTGTTTGATGGTAGAATGGGATATACAGATTACAACACTCGTGGTTTTTTATATGGCTTGTATTTCAGTCAAGACCCAGCGGGAATATCAATCGAGAGCCACTCGCCAAAGGCTCGTGTCTCCCGATGATATTCATCCGCTGGGTCTTGACTGAAATACAAGCCATATAAAAAACCACTCGTGTTGTAACCTATACATATGTCTTATGTAAAAACAATGTCCTGCTTGTATTATTGCTATGTACCACGCCTGAATTTCTCTATGAGATAATAAAGTATTCTTATTCTTACATCACAAAAAAGAGCCGCCACCTAAGTGCTTGGCATGCATTTATATTATCGTCCGCCACATTACACGTTTGTTTCTAAGAGCAGATTTAGAAGTGATCTTGTTGTGCTCCTTCATTATAACATTCAATTATGGCTTTGTATTAATGGAGCTGGATAAAAAAACAAAAAACTGTTTAAACCTAGTGCTTGGCCGACCGAAGGTTTGGCAGGTCAAAAATTCCGTATCTTCATCATCAACTTATGTCATACACAGAATTTGCTGTCATCATGTGAATGTCGCTAATATGACAACAGCACGCGGCGTGTAAAATGGAGTTAGAAAAAGCAACGTCGTCATGGTCTTTTTTTTATATTTTTTTATAAATATATTAGTGTCCTATAGGCATGTATGTTTAGCCTTTTAAGGACATGATCTGGGTTATATGACAAAACAAAAACCAAAAACAAAAAAAGTCATGGTCTTTGCACACAGCCTGTGTCAAAACACACATTGAAAGACCACTGATCGTGTTTGCCACGCGTCATTGATTTTTGTGACCCATAACTGCCATATGGCTGCTGCTAAATTCTGTCTCCGTAACAGCTCAATAAAAATAGATACATCGTAAATGCCAATTGTGCGTGTACTTGTTTTTTGAGGGGTGTGAGTTTGTGAGTGAGTGTGTGCCTGGGTGACTGTGTGTGTGTGAATACGAATACGAATAAACTTTATTGTCATGAAACGTAGTGTTTATAAGACACGGGAAGATAAATATGTGTGTTTGTGTGTGTGTGTGTGTGTGTGTGTGTGTGTGTGTGTGTGTGTGTGTATACCCCATGTAAACCCCTTGCTTTTAGAGGTGTGTGAGTGTGTGTGTATGTATGTATGTATATGTGTGTGTGTGTGTTTGTGTGTGGGTGTGTGTGTGTGTTTATGTGTGTATGTATGTATGTATGTATGTGTGTGTGTGTGTGTGTGTGTGTGTGTGTGTGTGTGTGTGTGTGTGTGTACCTATTCTTACCCCATGTAAACGCCTGGTCGGACCAGAGATGTTGACCGTAATCGTTCACACGGGAAGGACTGCGCTTTTAAATATGTGACCACATACAGTGCCCTTTGAGAAAAGGCTGACCGAATTCACACCTACAAGTTTCCATGAACACTGACCCACATTTAAATCCTTTAAGCTTCAACGCTTTGAAACAAAACACCCTTCTATACGCACGTTATCTGTTTAAGTTCCCCTGAAGCAAATCCTACGTCTATTTTCAGTGTGCACTTTAGACACACAAAAACAACTCCAGTTCTTCAATCCTCAATGGAAATCGATCACACACACCCACACACCCACACGCACACACACACACACACACACACACACACACACACACACACACACACACACACACACACACACACACACACTCTCTCTCTTCCTCTCTCTCTAACACACACACACTCCTCCCCCCCTCCACATACACACACCGCCAGCAAATACTTGAATCAACTACAGTCAGCTGCGTACAATCCATTGTTATTCTGGTGCATCACATCAGCATTGTGACGCCCACACACCTCGGAGCGCAAGGCTAATGGTGGGAGGTGTATCGCACGATGGTGGCGGAGTAGCGATGGCGACGTCATTCGATCTACCTCACCCCTCTCCTCGCTGACACAATTATACACCTTTGTGCAAGTCCAATCCAGCGGCTGCGGGTGGTGTGCGCTCGTTTTTGATCCCAATCAAGAATATACATCCCCTTCTAAACATACTCTGTGTATGTCCGTTTGCATGATCGTACGCATGAAATTCGTGTAGTTGCCGCGGTCGGCAAACCAACGAAACTTATTTCCTATCGCAGGAAACTTTGCCGTAATTCAGTCAGAATTGCCGAATTGTTTTCATGGCGGGGAAAAGGTGACGCCAAAGACTGTTGAAAACTATGTGTCCATTGTGGCACATTTGTCGAGGAAAATAAATCTCAGCAACATCCGTGACTCCAGCAGCCTTTCCTCCTTCAAAACACAACTCAAAACATACCTGTTTCGTAAAGCCTTTGCTCAGCCTGAGTTGACTCTCCACAACTCTATTCTGTTATGGAACTCTCTACCCTGTTTGTGCTTTATGGTCTATTTGTCAATGGTATCTTTGTGCGTGCGCGCATGTGTGTGTGTGTGTGTGTGTGTGTGTGTGTGTGTGTGTGTGTGTGTGTGTGTGTGTGTGTGTGTGTGTGTGCGTGTGTGTGTACTTTTAAACATTGTACGCAAAGTTTTTGCTTAGTGCTTGGGTTCTTGGTGTTATGTCTCAGTTAAATGTATGTTTTGTATGCTTGTTGATTTGTGCTAGTTTATTCTATAATGAATTTGTAAAGCGCCTGGAGCCAATTGATGGGACTCGCGCTATAGAAAAGTTATTTATTATTATTATTATTATTATTAACATTCCTCTGGCAGTATTTTTATAACGGCAACATCAAGGCATATTTCTGTAAAAAAAAAAATGGTCATAAAGTATTCTGTATTCCCTCATTTATTAACCCTTGTTACAGCGCACACATAAAACGGTCGAGGTTAGATATGTTGGCAGTCGGCCATTGACATTTCAAATGACTGACCATCCTGGTTAGGTGTTGGTCAAGTGACCCATTGCATTTCAGATATGTCGGTCAAGTGATGGATATATTGTCCTATTCGTTTTATGAGTCGTTCGAACGAGTTTTAGTGTGTGGTAATTCCAGCCTACTAGTACTGGCGCTTGATCATTTGCGAATTCCCTTTGCCTGAGCCAAAGTTTTGAAATGGAACAGAAGTGGGGTCACTCATTGCAACTCGCTGACACTGTGCTGGCATGTCCCTGCGCTGTAATCTTATTTCCAGTGACAGAAGTATACCCGTATCTTTTCTGAATATTATACCACACCCATGGGTTATGTTGTCATTCTATTACTACAATTAATTAGGGCTAAATGAAAGTAGAAGGCAGCATTTTTTTCTGTCAGTAGTTTTCAAGATAGACTCATTTTAAGTACAATGATTATAGGAGGTCAATAGCATTACAAATTAAAATTGCAAATGTTCTCCGAGTAGTTTCCAACATATAAATATGGTTGAATTTTTGGTCTAAGTGCCAGACGTCAGTAGGGGATTAAGTTTTACCAGACAGCATCTTATTAATTTTATATTTAGAACTTTCAACAAAGTTGTGTGTTGGTGCCTTCTTGCACGTTTGAATGATGAACAAACGACAGTATTGAAAACTACAGAGACGACAGTACCTTGTTGTGAAACATCCATCGTTGTCATTCCTGTAGCTCTAACCTTTTGAACTACGTTAAGACCCTTTCTTTTTATCTTCTTGAGTAATTTGTTAACTCATTTAACTTATAAATCTGATTACAAAAGCATGAAATCCTACGTGAAATGAAATTTCACTCATATAAAAACGCCGTTAACAGCTATAAACTGCTGGATTAAATATTTTGTTTCAAAAATACCCGTAACACTATAAAACACATGGTTACTTAGTGCTTTTTCCAGTGTTACGAACCCATAAAAAGGTTAATATGCAATAACAATCTTTCTGCTTAACGACAGTGCCCAAATGACCATGGCACACTACTAAAAGAATAATCACATTCATGTATAATTACTGATCCCACAACGTAATTAATCTTTACATGAAACACCCGATACAGTCTGCGCTAGATCAGCCTGCTCCATGCTCTAATAGCGGCGGATAATTGACAATTACTGTCCGATTACGGATAATGATCCAATCATTTCTGACATTTTGCGAGAAACCAACACGCGAGATACTCGAGCAGAAAAAACCCCCTGAATATGGTATCAGAAGTTGCAGCACACTTCCACTTGCTAGGCAACGGCAGTTGGCGCATGGCTGTACTGTGACACTGTAATTTCATACAGTCCCATTCACATATTTGTATTCTAAACACCACGTTGAATATTCTCTTTCTTATTACAAAGCGATCGTTACTCTCTCTACCTAAGCAGGAGATGCTAATTTGGTAGGATATCGTCTCAGGCGTGCAACATGTCACAGATGAACGACGAAGAACGGATATAAAGAACGAGACAAGGAAATCGCTGAAATAGCCCTCTGCAAGTGAAATTTGGTAGGGGATCGTCTTATGTGTGCAACAGGTCATAGATGAACGGCGAAGAAGTAATTTAAGGCACTGGATAAGTAAATTGCAAGGCTAACACACAAAAAAAAGAGAAAACCCTGAAAGGCCAGGGTCCACGGCGGCAGGGGCAAATGACAGCCTCTCCTGGTACCAAAATGTATGTTAATAAATGTTAAAATAATACACATTTTGCCTCCATCAACCATAAACA
>NC_090247.1:56126095-56176095 GCF_037325665.1 Littorina saxatilis
GCGCACATACAACTGACTGAGGAAACATTATTCTCTTTAGAAACATTATTCTTCCCGTCGAACGCCGATGAAAAAGAAAACGAAGAAGAAAGCACCAGAGAGTGTTTCCTTAATCACTGAATGATCTCGAAACTGCATCCATACATGCGTAAGCCTATTTCAATTACTTAAGTCAGTGTTGTTAAATTTATACTTTCAGTCTGCACAAACAAATCACAGGATTGAGCTTTACATTCACACGAACAATGAGAATCTTCTCGAGGTAAAGTTATTCTTGAAAACAACACGAACGAAGGCGACGGATTGCTTTCCATTGCTTTATACCTACCTCTTTGTTCCGCCACTCACCGACTTATTGAGCAGACGGTTTGACGTCACAACCCATGCACGCAATACAAAGCAGTTACAATCACCACGTAAGTCAGTATGAACAAAACCACAAACCTGCTGCAAATACTCCAAAAGCCTCCAATCCAACTTTCACGTCCAGAACAAACACCAATTTCTAACACCGTTTAAAAAAACTGGACTAATATTCACATAAATTGCCTTCCATTTTTGCAAATTTGACCAACAAGAAAAAGGACTGAACACAGCGCAGCTAGCTTCGACGATGGCAACTGGCAAGCACAATTCCACTACTCGTCGCTGAATGTTGCTAGCAAGCGTAATTCCACTAGCCGTTGTAGTCGTAGCAGTAGCAGCACGCAGGCGGCAAACGAAGCAAGTTAAGGTTGGCAGACGACAACTTACACGTACGTCCTGGCTGCCTCACACCGACGCGACTCGGCCAGCTTCCACTGATCGATACGTCACGTCGATCTGTGCGAGACTAAGGGAGGTAATTTTTTACGGGCACTTAATGCTTCAAAGCATACGCCTATATATCTCAAATCAAAGGGATGTTGTTTAAACAGCGAGTTTTACTGTGGTGTCATATACACCTGGCTCCATCCTGATTTTAAGAGCAGTCAAGCCACGCTTTTCCATGCATATAATGCTAATTGTTCTTACTGTACGGAAAATAAAAACACTTGTCTTATGTCATGCCTGCTATATGAGGCCTCTCCAATGACAGGACACCTCCCCCCAAAAGGACACCTGTCTTCCCTTTGTCTATGACTTTGACCAAAATATACCTGTCATGGCATTATATGGACACTTTTGGTTGGTCCCAAGGTTGTCCTTTCATCGCACTTTAATTCAATTCAATTCAATACAAATGTATAAGAGAGAGAGAGAGAGAGAGAGAGAGAGAGAGAGAGAGAGAGAGAGAGAGAGAGAGAGAGAGAGAGAGAGAGAGAGAGAGAGAGAGAGAGAGAGAGAGAGAGAGAGAGAGAGAGAGAGAGAGAGTGAGAGAGAGAGAGAGACAGACAGACAGACAGACAAGACAGTCAGACAGAGAGAGCAGACACACACACAGACAGATCACTAGGAGGAGTAGCGATTTCACGATGGAACGTGAACGCTGCGACCCATGTAATTCGCGCCTCCAAATCCAGCAGTGAAGTGCCAGAGGCCGAGTAGAGGCGAGCTGATGAGGTTGGCACTTAATAGCCCCTCCGTCTGGCACTTCGACAGCTCCTGCAGACCCACCCAGGACTTCCACCACCAGCTTTGGCATTCAAACCTCTCACTGGACAGAGGACACTGCATGGTGGTGGGAGAGCGGGTGGGGAGGGGGGTTGAAAGGCCAGGGAGGAGGGCGTGGTGGCTGGGGAAAAGTAAAGATTGCAAACTCACACAGTCACACTAACTGAACAATTAACCAGGATTGGAATTCAACGATCTGTCTGCATGGTGCCGGGGGAAGGGGGGTGGCTTTTGCGGACGGGGACAGGGCCGAAGGGGGGTGGGGGGGGGGGTTGCGACTGGGGTAGGTGGTATAGGGTGCAATGGGGGTGGGGGGGGGGGGGGATAAGTAAAGATTGCGAAGTCACAGAGTCACGCTAACTGGTCATATATCAACCAGCATTGGAATTCAACGATCTGTCTGCATAATAATAAATAATAATAACGGGCATTTATAAAGCGCCTTATCAGAAGTTCAAAGCGCGTGACAACAAGACATGTATACAAAAATCATACAATCACTGTCAGATTCAAACAACACTTCATGCACATCTCACATCCCCAGACTCTATACTAAGGAACTATCCGTAGTGTTGTTCAATGAGAATCTTTTTTTGTTTGTTGGAGATTGGGAGCCCAAACTTGGGTCAGGGAAATGGGAGACGGAGAGGGTGGTTAAAGAACAAGTCAGCTACGATCTCTTAGTGCACATATCACACCACACAAAAAAAAGGGAAATTAAAGACCGACATCAAAAAAATATTACAAGAAGAGCAGGGTTACTGTAACATGAACAATTTTAAGTCGAGTACACACACAAATGATGCGGAAACAAGCTGGCCTCGAAGCTGCAAACAAGCGATCTTGCCACGTGATTGGAATAACTTCAGACACATCCCGTATGTGTTAATGACATCCCGAGGGGCCGGATGCAAAAGACCGAAAATGATATCTGAGTGTGACAAGTTCAATCCAGCTTCAAACTCCGTCTCATCACTAAGTTATGACCTGGAACTGACAAGTTTTTCACGACTTACATTTTTCATGTCGCATACCACTACTTACCCTTTCTTCACTCCAAACGCAACATCCTCACCACTTTCCCCTCCGTCAACGAGGAAAAACTCGATATTCATTTTTTTTTTAAATTTCAGTTCACAAGCATCTAGTTAAACACTCGTTGTTTTCCTACATTCTTTAATTACCATCCCGCCTTCCGATACAAAACGACATCCCTACGAATGTAAATGATGACAAAACCTCTCCATTAAATCATTACTGACCACAAAAGACAAAGCGTTCTAAAAACTACCGTTCGTGTATCCCTTAACTTCATTCAGCTCCCTACATAAATGCCAATGGGTGTGCTCGTCAAAAAGTGTTCACACTGCTTTCAATTTAATGTTGCTACTCGCTAAGACCAAAGGACTGCACACACAAATAATATTTAAGTATGGATGACTCTCACCATCTTGATATCAAAGAGTTAACGCATTACTGAGCTTTGTATTTTTCTCTCCTCATAATTGTCTTATTATATTTGTGTGTCTGCCCACCACAAAGATAACTAAGTCGACGTACTTGTGACAATGCCATTTTGTCTACAAGTAAACGTTCCACGGATGTACATTTCTTGGTTGATATATTTTGTTTTGTTTTGTTTTTGCTTTAAACATTTTTTTTCTAAGTAGGCGTGGATATGGTAGAAACTATACACTCTTCCGCTGGTTTCATACTCCCATTTGCAAAGGTCAAAGGACTGCACTTCGTCTACCAGAGGATGAACAGATGAGCGGGAGTTAATGCCAGTGTTTTCTGTGCTCAACCAAGTTAAGCGGGTTACTGGCTCACAGTCACAAAAGCTGTCTCGCTACCATGGCTGAACAAATCCCTTGATTTCTAAAGACACATGACCGAAATATAAACTGTGGACGAACGGGCAATCTCCCAGGATTCGCTTGATTTAGAAATGTCTGGTACTTACCGGAAGAAGAAAAAAAGAAAATACTGAACACGACTAACAAACGGTCATTAACTACCGATTGATATTCCATGCGACTAATTATTTCCCCTCATAAATGTAATCACTGTGTGAGTGTGTCTTGCGTCTGGCGTGGCAGACTAATCGGTTTCCATGACAGCCAAGATTGGCAACGAAATACCGGTTTGGACACTAGATAGCGACAGCACTGGGCATAGGTTACTTCATTTGTGAATAACATTTCCGACACAACGTGACTGTTGAAGGAAAGAACCCGGCTGTGACAGACCAGTCTAAAACCATACAAAGAGAAGGATGAAATTATTCGAAACCTGCCAAGTCGATGAATCAAATGCTTATGGTCTGAACACACACACACACAAACATTGACATTAGGCAGACAGACAGACACACACACGCATTTGTTGTTTTTCTCGCATGTGAAAAAAATCGATGCTAAGGACCACAATACAGCACCGTCCCCCACCTCAACCCTTTCTCCAAATACAAACAAACAAACAAACAAACACGCCATGCATCTTGGGCTGCAAATCCAGCAAGAGCTTCTGTATTTGGGAAAACACTTCCTTCCGCTCCGCATATAAAATGCATATTAGTGAAAGGACCAGTCTTGTCCTGAAGGCATAATCACTATATTTTGCCTGCATATCCTTTGGTATGTCTGCACACACACACACACACACACACACACACACACACACCTCCTAACCCCCACCCCCAACATATACTCCCAAAAATCCACACAAAGCAATCGATTCTTGGCGTGCACACACACACACACGCATCACACACACACACACACACATCACACACACACACACACACACACACACACACACACACACGTGTACAAACAATACAAACAAGACACATATACACACCAAAACCAACATTCACTTACCCCCCCCCCCCCCCCACACACACACACACACATACTCTCGCGCATATTCGCTAAACCTACACGAAGCAATCGATTCTTGGCGTGCCATACCAAAAGCCACCACAGCATTGTTAATACAGCGTTTTTGTGCCTGCACAATCATCCCGCCAATTATGCAGTTGGAAGGCCAGTTATCTCCTCTGTCTCGCTCGCCACTATCGCCTAGGGGACGCACCGCAACCACAAGGTCTCGCGAGATCTCGTTATTGATCGTATCGTTGCGTTATTCTCCCTTTTTAGAGTCTTGTACAACTCTGTATTATCCATAATATCAGCTTTACTTTGCTTTTGCGTCCCAGAAAGAGAGACCAAGGCTTCTGATGGTTAGCGCAATCGTGATGCCGTTAGCTTCCTCTTATTGTAATTAAGAGCACGTACATTATCCGTTGCCCGTCATCAACCGTTCCTTGAAGTTTTCTCCTTTTCAGCGTAACTCCCCGTTATTGGCTTTTAATTTCCCAAATAGATGTACAGGCCTGTGAGGACGTCAAATTATTAAAGACCAAAGCTTAATATTAATTCGGCGAAGTCGACTTCGCAAAATCTACGTCACGAAGCTTGCTGCTTGAAGCTTTTACACTGTATTTTCGCTAAAAAGACTTCGCGAAGTCTTCGACCAGTCCACTTCGGGCCCAATAAGGACAGCCTTCAATCAGTGAATGCGTATATTCAGGAGAGAGTTAGTACACGAACACACCAAGTTCAACTACATTTCCTCGAAATTTATTCCAGGGATTTATATATATACTGATCAGTCCATGTTCACTTCTGTAACCGAGTGCTGAAACACTACGATCACCTCGGGAGGCGAAGTGCAATCAAACAGGATTGAAAATGTTAGGGCTAATTTCTTAGCCCTATAAAAACTGTTATGCAAACCCGAAGGTTTCCATGAACATACGGACAATCGGAAACCACCAGACCCCATCAGAAACAGAATTCCACAATCCAGAGGTGTTGACATAAAGGCCAACAACTCGGGTGCAGTCTGCTGTGAAAGGAGCGGTAGCCTCCCCTGTCACACTTCAAACGCGATTTTAGAATCATACCATAAATCCACAGCCTCAGTGCTCTTTGCGCGCAGTGTGAATTTGTTTTCAATCCATTCTTTTCTTGAGGACACTGGTGACTTTTTGTGTGAAATTCATCCATCTCAACGTTCTAACTCGGCACAGGAGCCAGTCCGCATGTTGATTTTTGGTATGTGTCCAAGTGGAGGGATGGTCGAACCCCACGTAAAAGCCTGGCCAGGTCTGAGATGGCGAGCCGCACTGTTTTCACGGGAGGGAGTGTGCCTTTAAGCAATGTCACAGACCCCTCCTTTCTTTCTTTCTTTATTTGGTGTTTAACGTCGTTTTCAACCACGAAGGGTTATATCGCGACGGGGAAAGGGGGAAGATGGGATAGAGCCACTTGTCAATTGTTTCTTGTTCACAAAAGCACTACTCAAAAATTTGCTCCAGGGGCTTGCAACGTAGTACAATGTATTACCTTACTGGGAGAATGCAAGTTTCCAGTACAAAGGACTAAACATTTCTTACATACTGCTTGACTAAAATCTTCACAAACATTGACTATATTCTATACAAGAAACACTTAACAAGGGTAAAAGGAGAAACAGAATCCGTTAGTCGCCTCTTACGACATGCTGGGGAGCATCGGGCAAATTCTTTCTCGTCCCAACCAATATGGGACTCCCCCTAACCCGCGACAGACCCCTCCCCGCCATCCCGTTCGACTAAACCCCGACCCATCCAACACGATTCCGAACACTCCGGGCAAAAGAGAATCCATTCGTTCGAGTGCTCTCAGAACTTCTCTGAGCAGAACACTGGGGAAATCCAATTACCGAGGGACAGAAAAAGAAAAGTCAAAAATTGAAAGCGTCAAGCCGCCATGTTTGCTGGGTGTGTTAAATTCCCGGGGCGACACTCGCAAATAATGGGGCTGAGGCCACAGGAACAAAAACAAGACACTTAGCCGACAGAACAACAAACGCAATACAACAAGAATTTAATTCGCCAAACCGCATAAAAGTCATAATTCTAATAGTCCTGATGTCACTGGGGAAGTAAAATATAGGACAAAATCCATATTTAAGTTTGGTTACTATTATTTGTTAATGTATTCCTTCTTTCGTTGGTTGTTATAAAACAGTCTTCTGCCGGGTGTAATCCACAAGAGAACAATCACAACAAATACAGACGACACAATCCCCCAAGACCGCCAGAGAGATGCATCGCCCTTCTTCTCTCTTCGCGATCAGACGAATTTGTCTCCAAGATTCCCTCTCACTATGGAAACAGACAGACAGAAACACGGGAGACTTCACGGGAGACAATTACAAGACCGGACACATGATGATTATCGTTCGTGATCTGACGTGTTCTTAAAACCCAAAGAAGCTCAATGATCAAAATCTTAAAGACACAGTCCTTCTCGCTTAAGCGATCATTTACCATCTCAAATGTGTCATGATATCGCGTACACTACATTGGGGTGTACACGTTAAAGATCCCACGATTGACAAAAGGGTCTTTCCTGGCAAAATTGTATAGGCATAGATAAAAATGTCCACCAAAATACCCGTGTGACTTGGAGTATTAGGCCGAAAAAAGTAGGATATGCGCCGAAATGGCTGCGATCTGCTGTTCGATGTGAATGCGTGATGTATTGTGTAAAAAAAAAATATAAAAAAATTCCATCTCACACGGCATAAATAAATCCCTGCGCCTTGAATATGTGCGCGATATAAATTGCATAAAAATAAAAAATATAAAAAATAAATAAATCCCTGCGCTTGGAACTGTACCCATGGAATACGCGCGATATAAGCCTCATATTGATTGATTGATTGATTGATGATATCGGCATTTTTGATTCAGTGATAGCATCCTTCGACTCATAAACATACCAACAATTACCAGCGCCTGGCTGTTAATTTGTGTGTGTGAGTGTTTTCGTGTTTGTGTTTTGTGTGTGTGCAAAATTAGTTTCACCGAGTTAAAAAGGTGTCAGTTACAAAGTAACTATACTGTGCGACACGTCACATCATCGTTCTCTCTTTTTTCGCCGAAAGCAGACGTCTGGATCCTACCCCTGGAAGTTGAATCAGAAAGAGAACAAGACGGTACAGCAGTAGAAAACACGAGGCAGACTGCCTACAATGGAATCATCACCCATCAGTATTCAACGGCCATTTACAATCGTCTGTAACACTGTCCTGCAAACGGAGACAAGCGGCAGAAAATAAAAGCTGGGCTATCTGCCAGACATGATGCTCATTTATATTGCATTTTCTACCAGAAATGCCATACAGCTGTCAAGCAGTACGATGTCTGAGACAAATGCCGACAGATCAAGAATTGCAGTGAGATGAAGAAGGGGCAGCAGTAGCAGAATATTGGCTATCTGCCAGAAGGACATGATGGTTCTTCCTTGTGCATTCACCAGGTAAGCCATCTGGCTGTAAACACTGCACATTATAAGGGATGTGAACACCGACGCAGACGTGCAACGAGAAGAAGCAGTAGCAGAAGAAGAAGGGTTATCTGCAATAAGGACATGATGCTGCCCATTTATGTATTCACCGGATATGCCATCTGGCTGTCAAACGGTGCAAACGTTAAGAGAGGCGATGACAGATCGATCGAGACTTGAGATGAGAAGATGAAGAAGAAGAAGACGCGGTAAAAAGGTAATCCATTTCAAAACCAGTAAATCTTCACAAGTGCGAATCCCCCCCAAATAGACACGGATATTTCTGTAAGTTTCACCCCAATCGGTCAAACCAAGTCTAAAGCACAGTGGTTGCTGGGGGACAAACGATCAAACGAAATATAACCCAGTATGGGGGACCGGTTACCGATTTCATTTCCGGTGTTTTGATAATGTTACCGGAAAAATTCCGACAATTTCCGATTAACGGATTCCCTGAGAAGAGTAAGATCAAGAAAAATACGAACCCTTTTGAAAGAGAAAAACCCGGCGAGAGATCGAGACAGAAAGACCAAAGGTGAAATACTGACGTAGCAGACAACTACAATAAACCACCATCCGCCCTCAATGGACAGAGACGCATGTCTTTTTTTCCCCTAGAAGCAAATAGGGAATTCATCCTTCTGACGCAAATCCTATCAAACGACTACCCCCCCCCCCCCCCCCCCGCCGAACACCCAAAGGCTTCAGGAAACAAACAGAAAAAGCGCTAGTGTGGGAGTTCGAGATAAATGGAATGTCTGCTTATCGACCCATCGCGCCATGTATCCCTGTCAACGCATGTTTAACGTATCGAATAATCGACCAAAACCAAACACAGGGCTATACTGACAAGGGTATGAAACGAATAAACAGACGAAAAAGAAGAAGAGTTTTTTTTTGTGTGTGACATGCGCATAAGCGACCACGTCTTCTTGCCGAAATTCCTCGATTTTCGTTCGTATGTTCGGGCGTCGCGGCAGTTCTGGTTACCAGATAATATAAGATTGATGGTGGCTTGTTGACCGACCAGCTCTTTTGTCGGTCCGAGGGGAGCATGATTCTTTATCGTCTTCTGTTTTATCTTTATCGACCAAGGCCGAAGCTGGTTATGAATGAAAACTCGTGACAACGATGACAATGTACTGATGAGATACAGCACGCTTTGTACAATGAAAATTATTCTCTGACCAAATAAAAAATAACAGAAACTAAAAACAAAACAAAACAAAATCAACACCAGCAGCATGAGCTGCACCAGGAACAGAGAATATGATCGATGCTGAATCGACCTCGCATGTCGCTCTGTATTCTCGAGACAAAAAACAGGTCCTCGAGACAAGAAACTACAATATGAAACTAAGAACAAGTCGCGTAAGGCGAAATTACTACATTTAGTCAAGCTGTGGAACTCACAGAATGAAACTGAACGCACTGCCTTTTTTCACAATGACCGTAGTCCGCCGCTCGTGCAAAAGGCAGTGAAATTAACGAGCCTGTTTAGCGCGGTAGTGGTTGCGCTGTGCTGCATTGCACGCCTTTCTGTACCTATCTTCGTTTTAACTTTCTGAGCGTGTTTTTAATCCAAACATATCATATCTATATGTTTTTGGAATCAAGAACCGACAAGGAATAAGGTGAAATTGTCTTTAAATCGATTTCGGAAAATTTATTTTAATCATAATTTTTATATTTTTAATTTTCAGAGCTTGTTTTTAATCCGAAGATAACATATTTATATGTTTTTGGAATCAGAAAAGGATGAAGAATAAGATGAACGTAATTTTGGATCATTTTATAATTTTAATTACAATTTTCAGATTTTTAATGAGAAAAGTCATTAATTAATTTGTAAGCCACCAAGCTGAAATGCAATACCGAAGTCCGGCCTTCGTCGAAGATTGCTTGGCCAAAATTTCAATCAATTTGATTGAAAAATGAGGGTGTGACAGTGCCGCCTCAACTTTTACAAAAAGCCGGATATGACGTCATCAAAGACATTTATCGAAAAAATGGAGAAAAAAAACGTCCGGGGATATCATACCCAGGAACTCTCATGTGAAATTTCATAAAGATCGGTCCAGTAGTTTGGTCTCAATCGCTCTACACACGCACAGACAGACAGACAGACAGACAGACAGACAGACAGACAGACAGACAGACACACACACACACATACACCACGACCCTCGTCTCGATTCCCCCTCTATGTTAAAACATTTAGTCAAAACTTGACTAAATGTAAAAACAAAACAAAAACACTTTTAAATAAATAAATTAAAAACACAGCACAAACACAAACTATCCGTTAAAGGTAATTTAATATTATAAATTATAGCCAATAAGACGAAAAGAGCCACAGTCAAAAAAAATTTTTAAAATCTGAAGTAAGGTCTCAAATAATGAGCTTCGTCGATCAACATGGATTTTGAAATAGATAGAATCCATCTGTGACGACCACTAGCACTGTCTGTAGTTAATAACTGTATTTCCACCGCAATAGACGTGGACGACTTCGATGAAAAATAGATAAGAACGAGCTTAAAAAGATTTGGATCACACACAAAAAACAGAAATACACATCGCACACTATTCAAAAGCGAGAAAAAGGCTTGTTGAGCTTGAATAAAGTATGCAATCAGGTAGGGAATCTTTTGGGCAAAACTGAGTAGAGAGAATGTTAAAGGACGCAAGGTTACAGGGTTTCATTTACTAGTGAGCCCTGCGCCATTGGCGCATTAAATCTCAAAATGTCCCATCACAATTTCCGTCAGTGCGTCAAAGGGCGCATTGAGATTACGTACCACTGCGCCACCAAATGTACACTTTACATCGGATTATACACACACACACACACACACATATATATATATATACAGAGATAACACGATATTGTGTGTGTGTGTGTGTGTGCGTTGTGCGTGTGTGTGTCCTAGGAGAAAATACGTATCAGAAGCCTTTTCCCATCATGAATTGACAATAAAGCACTGAGTCCATTGAGGGAGAAAGGAACTGTTCAGGACGACAGACCATTCTGAATTCAGGGATCACAAGTGTCCTAAGAAGGAAACATCGTAAAAAAGAAACATACCAAACTACGGTTTTTTTAATCATCATTTTACAATACATCCCTGTTCATAACCTTCAAATACAAATATCAGCTCATGCGACACAGAAAATGCGAGTTTAATTCTGATGGTGGGTCAATCATACCAACACAGAATCATGTTTGCTTATAAATCTATACGAAGTCAGGCTTCGACGCAATGCATACCGCCGCACACTGCGTTGAGTACATGTACATATCTACGGCTGTTCTGTTTTCGTTAGCCACAATACATAGTGTGAAAAATCAATATGCAACATGTCAAGATCCCACGATTATGTGAAATGCACAACCAGACCAAAATAAGACTTCCAACGCGACCCCACCCCCTCCTCCATTTTCTCACTAAATGGCAAACTGGTCAAGTGAGGTGGATGGGGGGAGGGGCCCAAACAGCCCGATATTGAACCTATTGGCAAGCCGCCCGCCGATCGATCGTTGCCATGGAGACCGTGACGTCATGAGGAAGGAAAAGCGCCGAGCGTGGAAACGACAGGCGAAGACGGGAGTAACTGAGAACTAAACACAGACTTCCCGATGAAATAGAGGTCTGGGGACGAAAACACACTTATTTCATTAAACCCCTTTTCAAGGGCCTTCCCTGGAGAATTATTCGCTGGAACTCCGAAATTGACCGGAACACTGTTACAACAGCCATTAGTGCGCGACACAACGAATGCCTTACGTGTTCACTAGCACTAAACCCAGTGCATTTAGCACACGCGTTAGGAAGCACCCATGGTGAATTTTGAAAGAGAACTTGTATGGAATTATACTTCGTTTTACGTTACAAACCCGTCAAATAAATTGCATCATGATGCATGCACGCACGAATTCTTATTGAACAACTTAGTGCAAGGATAATTACATCCCTGATTTAAGTCAAGTGAACACACAAACTGACCTTTTTTTTAAAAGGCACAATCCTCATAAAAAAAAGTATGGCTCGCCATCTCAGATCTGGCCAAGATTTTACATCCCTCCATTTGGCCACGAAACAAAAATCTGCTTGTTGTGGCGAGTTGGAAATAATTGCGGAACTGATTTCTTATAAAATTATGATTTAAAAAAACACGGCAGTTGATTTTGTGTACGTGACGAAATAGGGGAATGGTCTTATCCCTTGTCAAACTCATGGGGTAAAACTGAGAGAATGAGGAGGAGAATGCATTTAATTTAAACACTGTACACATGTTTTTGTGTTGCATGCCGTGGAGTTTTGAATGTGTCATAGTCGTTTTTATATTTAGTCAAGTTTTGACTAAATGTTTTAACATCGAGGGGGAATCGAAACGAGGGTCGTGGTGTATGTGTGTGTGTGCGTGCGTGCGTGTAGAGCGATTCAGACCAAACTACTGGACCGATCTTTATGAAATTTGACATGAGAGTTCCTGGGTATGATATCCCCGAACGTTTTTTTCCTTTTTTTGATAAATGAGACAATGACAAAAGGTGACGTTTTCATGTCAGTATGTCCCAAATGACATCACCAGTACATTTTTCATTCTATCTAATCTGTTTTCGTTCTATTTTTTCTAATAACATGCGTTAACAATTGATTGCCAACTGGAATGGAAGAGCACAAAAATTGTAACTTGATATGTAGTTTCTCTAGAGGGAAAACATCTTCCACTTTCATGTCAGTGTGTCCCATGCAACATACATTTGCCAAACAGCTATGCGTAAGTAGATTATTAATTTTGTTAGTGTTGATCAACAATCAAAGTCAGTTTTCACATTCATGTTCTACCTATTTCTTATATGTTTATTCTTTTGGCAATGGTGAAATGTCAGCAATCGTGTGTCATTCGGGACAGTAGACATGACACCTGACCTTTTGTCACTGTCTCAAATGTCTTTGATGACGTCATATCCGGCTTTTCGTGAAAGTTGAGGCGGCACTGTCACGCCCTCATTTTTCAACCAAATTGGTTGAAATTTTGGTCAAGTACTCTTCAACGAAGCCCGGGGTTCGGTATTGCATTTGAGCTTGGTGGCTTAAAAATTAATTAATGACTTTGGTCATTAAAAATCTGAAAATTGTAAAAAAAAAATAAAAATTTATAAAACGATCCAAATTTACGTTTATCTTATTCTCCATCATTTGCTGATTCCAAAAACATATAAATATGTTATATTCGGATTAAAAACAAGCTCTGAAAATTAAATATATAAAAATTATTATCAAAATTTTTTTTTTCGAAATCAATTTAAAAACACTTTCATCTTATTCCTTGTCGGTTCCTGATTCCAAAAATATATAGATATGATATGTTTGGATTAAAAACACGCTCAGAAAGTTAAAACGAAGAGAGGTACAGAAAAGCGTGCTATCCTTCTCAGCGCAACGAATACCCCGCTCTTCTTGTCAATTCCACGTGCACTGCCTTTGCCACGGGCGGTGGAGTGACGATGCTACGAGTATACGGTCTTGCTGCGTTGCGTTGCGTTCAGTTTCATTCTGTGAGTTCGACAGCTACTTGACTAAATATTGTATTTTCGCCTTACGCGACTTGTTTCTTTGTACATTCCGTCAATATTTGATTGAGTTTTAATTTCAGCATTCTAACAGTCTAATTCTTTCGGATTTGTTGCCTCGACTGGTTCGCAAAGTTTTTATTTTCTTCAAGCGTGCAAAATGACCTACGTTATTAAGAACAAGGTGGCAACCAATCAAGTAACACACATCATTGTCAACTGTTACTCTGTTTGAGTCTCTCACAACTACTGTTCGGCTAGGTCAGCAGTGGTGCCTTAACAGTTCAGCATACTGCCTTTAAAGAGTTTTTAACACTTTCAGTTTTTGATTTCAATGTTCCACTTTGGGTTCAAATTCATTACAATGCCCTCAAGTGTTTATTATCAACACTTTATTTTTTGTTTTCAGAAGAGGTCCGACTTGGGGTTCCAGAATTGCAGAGAAGCACAAGTGCAAACAAACCTTTCTCCTTAACCCAGAGTCAGATCAACCCCACCCCTCCCTCGATCTTTCCCTCGACTGCCCTACTCGTAAAGCTGTATCGACTTAAGTTAGGGGGAGAAGCAGCTTGTTGGAGGGAAGCAAGGTGCGAGTGAGGTGAGCCCTAAATAATTCACAAGCACGACACGAGGATGTTTGATTAAGACACGACAAAAGTCACCCTGCTTCTTCAACGATCGATCATCATGATGCCCTCGATCTGCCCTGAAAAAACTGCGTACTAAGGAACCTTCTTTCTCATTACAGTTTGATGTACCATGTGCCCTGACAAACTGCGTACTATGGCACCTTCTTTCTCATTACGGTTTGATGTACCATGTGCCCTGACAAACTGCGTACTATGGAACCTTCTTTCAAGACATGACAAAAGCCACGATCGATGATCATGATGCCCTCTGCTATGACAAACTGAGTACTGTAGAACCTTCTTTCAGTACATGACAAAAGTCACCATGTTTCCTCAGAGATCGATGTACCCTGTGCTTTGACAAACTGAGTACTGTAGACCCTTCTTTCAGTACATGACAAAAGTCACCATGTTTCCTCAGAGATCGATGTTCCCTGTGATTTGACAAACTGAGTACTGTAGACCCTTCTTTCAGTACATGACAAAAGTCACCATGTTTCCTCAGAGATCGATGTACCCTGTGCCTCGACAAACTGAGTAATAATAATAATGGACATTTGATATAGCGCATAATCATATATATGCTCAATGCGCTTTACATATTAATTTCTGCCGTGTGAGATGGAATTTTTTACACAATATATCACGCATTCACATCGGCCAGCAAACCTCAAGCCTATTAGGGCGAGCATTCACCTTTCACGGCCTTTATTCCAAGTCACACGGGTATTTGGTGGACATTTTTATCTATGCCTATACAATTTTGCCAGGAAAGACCCTTTTGTCAATCGTGGGATCTTTAACGTGCACACCCCAATGTAGTGTACACGAAGGGGCCTCGGTTTTTCGTCTCATCCGAAAGACTAGCACTTGAACCCACCACCTAGGTTAGGAAAGGGGGGAGAAAATTGCTAACGCCCTGACCCAGGGTCGAACTCGCAACCTCTCGCTTCCGAGGCAAGTGCGTTTACCACTCGGCCACCCAGACCAGAGTAGAATGAAACCTTTTTTCAAGACACAGTGTTTTGCGTTTATCTCCCTTCCTTCATGTGGCGTCAATCCATATTCCCGTTACTACGTTACTATTTTTAGAATGTCACTGCACTGTCCAGAACGCTTTCCTTGCACCCGTAAGTTGTCCTCACTGTAAAAGTGCAAAGGTCGAAGCAATTTATAGCCACGCGAAAAATACACTGTCATCTATCTCTACGGCTTCTCTGTGTGTGTGTGTGTGTGTGTGTGTGTGTGTGTGTGTGTGTGTGTGTGTGTGTGTGTGTGTGTGTGTGTGTGTGTGTGTGTGTGTGTGTGTTGAGGCAACACCTGTGGATTGTAGAGTTCTGTTTGTGATGGGGTCTGGCGGCTTTTGTCTGTCTGTATGTTCAGGCCTTTGAGAAGCCATAACAGTTAATATAGGGCTTAGAAATAAGCTCTAAAATTCTCAATCCCGTTTGAGAGGACTTCGCCTTCAAAGGTGATTGTGGTGTTTCGGCACTCGGTTACATTTGACGTCGTCGACAGGGATGGAATTCGACATGAAATGTTCAGGCCACTGAATCATTTTGGTGCTGTTCTCATTCCACCAACCTGGGAGGGATCTAAGCTTGGCGGGTCCATGGTTCGGAACTTTGGGGACAAAGTTCATTCAAAGGGGGTCGAGTGTGACTGGGAGACTACCGTCGCCCTTCACAGCAGACTCTGCAGAGTTGTTCGCCTTAGAAGTTGTGGGCTTTCCTTGCATGTACCCGAAAGTTGTCCTCACTGTAAAAGTGCTAAGGTCGAATCTATTTATCGAAAAATCCACTGTCATCTATCTCTATATATTTATATATATAGATAGATATATACGGCTTCTCTGTGTGTGTGTGTGTGTGTGTGTGTGTGTGTGTGTGTGTGTGTGTGTGTGTGTGTGTGTGTGGGTGTGTGTGTGTGTGTGTGTGTGTGTGTGTGTGTGTGTGGAGGCAACACCTGTGGATTGTAGAGTTCTGTTTGTGATGGGGTCTGGCGGCTTGTGTCTGTCTGTATGTTCTGGCCTTTGAGAAGCCATAACAGTTAATATAGGGCTTAGAAATTTATAAGCTCTAAAATTCTCAATCCCGTTTGAGAGGACTTCGCCTTCAAAGGTGATTGTGGTGAACCGCCACGCGCGCTGTCTGTCTCTGTCTCGCAATTCACCCCGGCTTCGGGTATTCCTCTAGTCTATCATAAATACGCTACCTGCTCCCCTGTATCTAGAGAAACACTACCATAAACTAGCATTTCACTTTCATTCTAAAGACAATCTGCTACGTGAAACTGGCCTCTGGCTGCCCAAAAAGCTGCTGGGATGTCAATACGCTGAGCCAACACAATAGCACAAAGACTGCACTCAAACGCTCAGACGAACACCGACCTAATCGATAACAGTTTCAAAGGGGAAAAGTTTTGTGCGTCATTCAATCAATGAATCTATAAGTGTTTGTTTTGTTGCTCTCGCCTTCATTTGGAGAAGGCACACAAGCCTCGATTACTGCTCGTTCATAAGCTGTTCAAAACTTGATACGACAAGACGAGATGCACAGCTTGATATATATATACAATTATGCATGTACTAGGTGGGAAAGATATTATGCAAATACAGTGGAACCTCTTTTTGAGAAGCACCCCCTCCCCCATCCACCCCCTCAAGACCTCACTTTGTTCTGGCTTTCTTTTAACTGCACATGTTCCTCTATTTAAAGACTCTCTCACAGTTTCACTCCTTCCCAAGAGATGATTTTTTGTAGATTTTGTTGAGGTTCAAAACGGGGGGGGGGGGGGGGGGTTGTACGGTATTATATATATATATAAATTAAATACAACAAAAACACTTTCAAATGTCAAAATCCAATCACTTTCACAACCCGCGCCTCTCGACCGATACACTTTTTGCCTCCAAGTTGATCTACGCTATACTACCCCCGATCAATTACCGCCGTCACTACATGCAGTACGTGACATGTATACGTTCACTCTTTCCTTGGGTATGTGTCACAATCCCCTCTCTGATCCCCCCCCCCCCCCCCCCCAAGAACCAAAGTGGCATTTCGTGACTGTGGTGGCTACTTTTTTCTTTTTTTTTTATCTCCAACACCCCCTCCCCTTCAAGACCGCAGTTCTATTGGAGAGACCAGACAGGGTCAAGGAGCAAATACCGCAGTATCCACAGTGGAACCCTTGAAAAAACTAGGAATGAAAAAGGAGGGAGTCTTAAAATGGAGGTACACTTACAAAGAGTATGAATATCAAGGTGGGAAGTCTGAAATTCAGAAAGGGTGAGGGGGGCTTGTGGTGTATTAACAGGGGGGGGGGGGGGGTCTACTGTATGTATTGATCACCAGGGGTTTGCTGGTTGTCAGTTACAAAGGCCTGTGGGTCACAATGATAAAAGCCAGTGTCTGTCAGGGGCGGACGAGGAAGGGGGGGGGGGGGGGGGGGGGGGTTCTGGGGTTCCAAAAAAAATAAAAAAATTTGTGTGTTTTTGGGGGTTGTTGTCGTTTGGGGTATTAATCAGTGACAAAATCTGCTGCCTGAAACTGGTAATGATCATCCTCAGAATGCACCAGATTGCACCATTTTGCATCCTTTTTTTCAAAATTTTCAGGGGGGCATGCCCCCGGACCCCCCTAGCAAGCTAGCCGGCTCGGCGCTCTGCGCCTTCACACCCATATCTTCACAATATACTTTTGGAAACCCCCCCCCCCCCCCCCCATAAAATGAACTGATCCGCCCCTGCCTGTCTATCATAGCCGTGTGTCTATCCAACCGGTTAGCATTGTTGACACTTAACCAAGTCATTAAATTACATTAAGGGCAGCCTGTTTTGTTAAGCTTAGCACTCAAAATGACCAGGCCTGCAAATGATAGTGACTGAAAATTGTTATATGAGCTCATTTCTCTTCTCTTTTTATTCCGCCTCAGTTAACATCAAGCATACATGTTTATGCCATGCACACAAATGCACACACAGTCACTAGCAACCAAGCAATTATCAAACATATCCGAACAATCAGTTAATAACACACACACACAAAGTAGACACACAGTATACACTCACACACACACACACATACATGTGCATCATCCCTTCTTGAAAAAATGAATGGTACAGTATGTGTGAAAAATACGAAAACTCAACAAATAATGAGATTAAAACCTACTTTCCAAAAGCTTATTTAATCAAATTTAAAAAAATTAAATTAAATTCTGTTACATATGCCTGAGCTGCTACTCACAGTACATACTGAGCACATATTTTACACATCATCACTGAACAGGTATTTTTAACAACCAAAATAGTGTATTTTTAAAAGGTTTTGATCTAATTTTTGTTTTGTTTCAATGATATGTTGTCATTTTATTTAGCTGGGCAGTTTTTCCCAGATGTGCCAGCCTAATAGAATAATTTTAAGGTGTCCTTCTGTAAAGTTAATTCAGCAAAACAATCCAGTCTTCGCTCAGGAAGTGGTATGTATCCAAGGGAAAGGGTGCTCTTTACTACACAATCCGGATATTGTGGGTCGATCGTGAATTAAAAAAGAAATGTAACAGTCTTCACCTTATTCAGGTGGCGTGGGTCGTGTAAGACCCATACTTTGCCTCAGAGGTGTACAAAATGTATCCTTTTTCCCGATGGCGTGGGTCGCGTATGACCCATACTTGTTACGTTGAATCCTTCTTTAGAAAGTATAGGTCGTACATGACCCACATCTTCTGGACTGTGTATAGTCCAAAGCGTGATCCGGTGAAGGTTAGGATCAGATCCTAATGGCATATTTTCAAGTACTTCCAGTAAGTTGGCATTGAGCAGTCTTGATTTGTTAAAATGATTAATTTCCTAAAATGCTGTCTAAGATTCTTCAAATCACACACACACACACACACACACACACACACACACACACACACACACACACACACACACACACACACACACACTTTCTTCTTATTAGTCTCACTCACACTTAATGTATCTCAAATAAATCTGTTGATATATATATATACATCTACGGCGCTCTCATAAGAAATGAGTCACATGAGTGAACAACAACATTAGACTGTTTCAATAACAACTTCAATGTATTTCCTTATGTAATACATGAGCATCAAATTATTATAATTCATATATATATACCGTCTGCAAAGGAACATTGCAGAATTTTCTTATCTATACAATTAATTATATTTCTTTGAGATCATTCTAAATCCTAGACTCCTGTGTTGCATCAGAACATAAGTTTGCTCAAAGAGAAATGATTAATAAATTATACAAGGAAAAACAGAAAATAAGAGGTTTTCCTCTTGAAACAT
The DNA here is from genome assembly GCF_037325665.1 of Littorina saxatilis. Classification (NCBI taxonomy): domain Eukaryota; kingdom Metazoa; phylum Mollusca; class Gastropoda; order Littorinimorpha; family Littorinidae; genus Littorina; species Littorina saxatilis. The sequence goes on from NC_090247.1 coordinate 56,145,625, forward strand.
CGTGATTTCATGAGTAATATACAATACTAGTGAGCGAGAATAGACGGTATCAAAAAAAGTCTGCTGTGGAAGAATGTGATCGCAGTGCGTAGAAGCCTGTTGACTCAAACATCAATAATTTATGCAGTTGGCACCGAATAACCAATGTCTGCCAATTTCCAGACATCTACCAACCACTCAAACCTTATAATTTACAAAACATTTGTGTTACAAAATAAAGATCCTTCTCAAGTTCTGATAACATATTTTGTTTTTCTTTTAGGTTCATTCTGCGTGCTTCGTACTCGTAGATGAAAGACTGCCTAGATGCGTGAAAAATCCTCCCAGTATGCCTTCTCTCGGTGGGCACTGGCATTTCTGAAAATGGTCTCTCATCAACATAATACCACAAGCTGGTAAATTGCGACGATTTGAGACCCCCCGGACGAGTAAAATGTACTCAAAATAGGTTCAAATGAATACAAGCTTACCTTTGGGTCTGTCGAGCCAAAAATCGGGGTCACTTCGTCGACAATTGGACTACGACGACGACGACAACAGCAAAGAAAAGGTGCTCGCCGCGTCACACACTATCGGCGATTGACAACACAAAGGTTGTCCCCCTTGATGTCGTGAATCTCCGGGCTTTTCCGCCAATTGTGGCTCGACGTAAAATCACAGGCGCATGCAAAAGACAGTTCTTACCTTATTATAGGCATAGACCAATGGTCTATGTTGTAGGTGATGCCGTTTTTATTTCCCCTAACCTGCTTTTATCGCTGTACTGCCCCTATTTTGACATTCTATGCTCTCTTTTTATGACTGGCTAATGAGATTTACCCACTGGCACATCAAGCCACCGGAGGGATAAAAAAAATGTTTGCCAACTCAGTGGATTAATACTGATTCTTCTCAGTGAAGTCACGTCGGTCTAAAGTCCTTGGCAGTTGCAAAGTCTCTTCCCAGCACGACGTATTTGTTAATGCACTCATTGAAATGAAAACGTATGGTTTAATTTCATACACACACACCATGCTTTGAAAACGTGTGTTATGCTGAATAATTTAAAACAACATCAGATAATCAGGCCTCCCCACGGACGAACCTCCTAGAGGGTCCCGGGACCCCCACTTTGAATTTTTAGAGGGTCCTGATATATTGTCCCCCTTTGCAGAATTTGAGACGGGCCCCAAAAGTCCAGTTGGCCCCACAGGCACTCGTCACGAGCGGGTCGGGATCAAAGTGGGCGGGGCCTGTGCGCTCTCAAGACTACTACTCAAACACATTGTGATCACGCAAAGTGTGATATGAAGTGTCTGTTTTCGGTATCGGGAATATCCCAGGACATTTCAACAATACATTGTTGAATGGAGCATACAAACACACACACACACACACACACACATACACACACACACACACACACACTCACACATATCACATATACACACACACACACGGCACACACACACACATCAACACACACACACACACACACACACACACACACACACACACACACACACACACACACACACACACACACATACACACACCTCTGATCTACCCAGTCTACCGCAATACATTTAGTCAAATATCGTCTTAATGTTACAATTATTCTGTTTTTTTAAGTTGGAGTTACCAAGTCGCGTAAAACAATATCAAAACATTTAGTCAATCTGTCGGCCTGAAATTAAAAGATCAACACAGAAAACACGGGATCAGTCATCGCCGAAACTGAGGTCCTTAACCCCCTAGCCTAAAAAAAAAAAAAAAATTGAGAATAAAGAAAAACCGATGGCTCAAAGTGCACCAGATTGCTCCATTTTTCTTGATTTTTATTAACATTTTCCCGGAGTGGGCGGGGGGGGGGGGGGGGGGCATGCCCCCGGACCCCCCAAGGTGCCGGCCTTTGTCTTCTAGGTGACTGTTTTAGGGTTGGGTAATTTGTTGGCTCAGGTTGCACCAGATCAATAAATTGTTCTTTTGTTTTATCCAAACAGTTTGTCCTCTTAAATTTACTTTTTGGAAGGTGTATTAGGGGAGTTTCTTGGCTCAGATTGCAACAGATTGTTCCATTTTCCTTGTTTTTATCAACATTGTCCGGGGGAGCATGCCCCCGGAACCCCCTAAGAGGTTCGAACGCTTCGCGCTCTCAACTAAACGCTTCGCGTCGTCGAATTGTCCCTAATAGAAATTTTGACCCCCCTCCCTAAAATTGATGTGATCCGCCCCTGCAGTTAACCCGATGTCCGAGACAGGTTGTGCTGTTCTCCGCGAAGCAGGCAAACATAGGACCAATTTCCTTTCATGTTGAGCACATTTTCAGAGTAAACATGTCAAATCAATGTTGTTGTTTTTTGTTTTTTTAGAGAAAGTGTGCAAAATCAAAGACAAGTAGCCATGTTGTGAATCCAGTTTGTAGAATCCGTGTTCAGGGTCCCTACCGCAGTCGAAGATAATCGTTTCCTCACCTTTATGGCGAAATGAGAAAGCCCGGTCAGTGGTAACTAACAAGACTGCTAATATTCTTCTTCTTCTGTGCTGAAACTCCCACGTACACTCGTGTTTTTGCACGAGTGGATTTTTACGTGTATGACCGTTTTTACCCCGCCATTTAGGCAGCCATACACCGCTTTCGGAGGAAGCATGCTGGGTATTTTCGTGTTTCTATAACCCACCGAACTCTGACATGGGTTACAGGATCTTTTCCGAGCGCACTTGGTCTTGTGCTTGCGTGTACACACTGACGAAGGGGGGTAAGGCACTAGCAGGCCTGCACATAAGTTGACCATCTCCCGATCGGAAAAATCTTCACCTTAACTCACCAGGCGCGGCCAGGATTCGAACCCACGACCTTCTGATTTGGAAGCCGGCGTATTACCATCAAGCCATTGCGCCCGTCGATAATAATTTTATTCGATAATCAGTCTCTTGTCCGCCAGCAACTTCACTATTCAAGGGAAGAAACCGCATCAAGTGGATTCGCCTTCCAGCGACGGAGTTGTTTTCCTTGATCACCACTGCCTGACTGTTATACGTGTACATAAATTTTGATACGCTGCTTTTCGTGACCACCAACAGAACGTCAGAAGCATGGATGTAGATGTGTTGGGGTCACAACTTAAAATGGAAAATTATCAATTTCTTTAACGTGTTTTTTCCTAAACTAAAGCTTTGAAACTTTACACACTTCCAGTGTTGGATGACCTCCAGACATGACCCAATATTTGTGAAAATAAGTGAAGTCATAACTGTTTGTGGGCGCAGTGGCGTGGTGGTAAGACGTCGGCCTCCTAATCGGGAGGTCGTGAGTTCGAATCCCGGTCGCTGCCGCCTGGTGGGTTAAGAGTGGAGATTTTTCCGATCTCCCAGGTCAACTTATGTGCAGACCTGCTAGTGACTTAACCCCCGTCGTGTGTACACGCAAGCGGCACAAGACCAAGTGCGCTCGGAAAAGATCCTGTAATCCATGTCAGAGTTCGGTGGGTTATAGAAACACGAAAATACCCAGCATGCCTCCCCCGAAATCGGCGTTTGCTGCCTGAATGGCGGGGTAAAAACGGTCATACATGTAAAAATCCACTCGTGCTAAAAACATGAGTGAACGTGGGAGTCTAAGCCCATGAACGAAGAAGAAGAAGAAGAAGAAGAAGAAGAAGAAGAAGAAGAAGAAGAAGAAGAAGAAGAAGAAGAACTGTTTGCGTGAAGAACACGAAGCTTTGAATGCTACTGCTTATTAGGCATGTGCATATGTGGGCTAAATTACATTGCATAAGTATGCTCAACTCTTTCGTGTGAGGACCACGAAGTTTTCTTCAGTTACAACCGTTTTTATATTTAGTCAAGTTTTGACTAAATATTTTAACATCGAGGGGGAATCGAAACGAGGGTCGTGGTGTATGTGCGTGTGTGTGTCTGTCTGTGTGTGTGTGTAGAGCGATTCAGACTAAACTACTGGACCGATCTTTATGAAATTTGACATGAGAGTTCCTGGGTATGAAATCCCCGAACGTTTTTTTCATTTTTTTGATAAATGTCTTTGATGACGTCATATCCGGCTTTTCGTGAAAGTTGAGGCGGCACTGTCACGCCCTCATTTTTCAACCAAATTGGTTGAAAGTTTGGTCAAGTAATCTTCGACGAAGCCCGGACTTCGGTATTGCATTTCAGCTTGGTGGCTTAAAAATTAATTAATGACTTTGGTCATTAAAAATCTGAAAATTGTAAAAAAAAAAAAAATTATAAAACGATCCAAATTTACGTTCATCTTATTCTCCATCATTTTCTGATTCCAAAAACATATAAATATGTTATATTTGGATTAAAAACAAGCTCTGAAAATTAAATATATAAAAACTATTATCAAAATTAAATTGTCGAAATCAATTTAAAAACACTTTCATCTTATTCCTTGTCGGTTCCTGATTCCAAAAACATATAGATATGATATGTTTGGATTAAAAACACGCTCAGAAAGTTAAAACAAAGAGAGGCACAGAAAAGCGTGCTATCCTTCTTAGCGCAACTACTACCCCGCTCTTCTTGTCAATTTCACTGCCTTTGCCATGAGCGGTGGACTGACGATGCTACGAGTATACGGTCTTGCTGAAAAATGGCATTGCGTTCAGTTTCATTCTGTGAGTTCGACAGCTACTTGACTAAATATTGTATTGTGAAAGGTAAATATGCGCCGAAATGGCTGCAATCTACTGGCCGTATACAATTTCATCTTACACGGCATCACTGCAGAGCGCCTAGAACTGTACCCACGGAATATGCGCGATATAAGCGTCATTGATTGATCGATTGTATTTTCGCCTTACGCGACTTGTTTTTATATTTAGTCAAGTTTTGACTAAATATGTTAACGTAGAGGGGGGAATCGAAACGAGGGTCGTGGTGTATGTGTGTGTGTGTGTGTGTGTGTGTGTGTCTGTCTGTGTGTGTGTGTAGAGCGATTCAGACTAAACTACTGGACCGATCTTTATGAAATTTGACATGAGAGTTCCTGGGTATGAAATCCCCGAACGTTTTTTTCATTTTTTCGATAAATGTCTTTGATGACGTCATATCCGGCTTTTCGTGAAAGTTGAGGCGGCACTGTCACGCCCTCATTTTTCAACCAAATTGGTTGAAATTTTGGTCAAGTAATCTTCGACGAAGCCCGGGGTTCGGTATTGCATTTCAGCTTGGTGGCTTAAAAATTAATTGATGACTTTCGTCATTAAAAATCTGAAAATTGTAAAAAAAAATAAAAATTTATAAAACGATCCAAATTTACGTTTATCTTATTCTCCATCATTTGCTGATTCCAAAAACATATAAATATGTTATATTCGGATTAAAAACAAGCTCTGAAAATTAAATATATAAAAAAATTTATCAAAATTAAATTGTCCAAATCAATTTAAAAACACTTTCATCTTATTCCTTGTCGGTTCCTGATTCCAAAAACGGATATGTTTCGATTAAAAACACGCTCAGAGAGTTAAAACAAAGAGAGGTACAGAAAAGCGTGCTATCCTTCTTAGCGCAACTACTACCCCGCTCTTCTTGTCAATTTCACTGCCTTTGCCATGAGCGGTGGCCTGACGATGCTACGAGTAAAATGGCATTGCGTTTCATTCTGTGAGTTCGACAGCTACTTGACTAAATATTGTATTTTCGCCTTACGCGACTTGTTTATATTTAGTCAAGTTTTGACTAAATATTTTAACATCGAGGGGGAATCGAAACGAGGGTCGTGGTGTATGTGCGTGTGTGTGTGTGTCTGTGTGTCTGTGTGTGTGTGTGTGTAGAGCGATTCAGACTAAACTACTGGACCGATCTTTATGAAATTTGACATGAGAGTTTCTGGGTATGAAATCCCCGAACGTTTTTTTCATTTTTTTGATAAATGTCTTTGATGACGTCATATCCGGCTTTTCGTGAAAGTTGAGGCGGCACTGTCACGCCCTCATTTTTCAACCAAATTGGTTGAAATTTTGGTCAAGTAATCTTCGACGAAGCCCGGACTTCGGTATTGCATTTCAGCTTGGTGGCTTAAAAATTAATGAATGACTTTGGTCATTAAAAATCTGAAAATTGTAAAAAAAAATAAAAATTTATAAAACGATCCAAATTTACGTTTATCTTATTCTCCATCATTTGCTGATTCCAAAAACATATAAATATGTTATATTCGGATTAAAAACAAGCTCTGAAAATTAAATATATAAAAATTATTATCAAAATTAAATTGTCCAAATCAATTTAAAAACACTTTCATCTTATTCCTTGTCGGTTCCTGATTCCAAAAACATATAGATATGATATGTTTGGATTAAAAACACGCTCAGAAAGTTAAAACAAAGAGAGGTACAGAAAAGCGTGCTATCCTTCTTAGCGCAACTACTACCCCGCTCTTCTTGTCAATTTCACTGCCTTTGCCATGAGCGGTGGACTGACGATGCTACGAGTATACGGTCTTGCTGAAAAATGGCATTGCGTTCAGTTTCATTCTGTGAGTTCGACAGCTACTTGACTAAATATTGTATTTTCGCCTTACGCGACTTGTTTTTTTTATACTCAAACAAAACGGCCGCGTCACCTTGTGGTATGCCAAAAATACGACTACCACATGTCACCTACAAGAGATTTCTGACGCTAATAGTGCCGTCCAATGGATAAACAAATTGCTGACAAATGGCCAAGCTTTCACTAAAAAATGCAGTATCGCACTGGTTTTCGACCCCTACCGCCTTAATGATACAGTAGGCCTACCGACTTGCCAGTGTTGATTATAAAATTAATGATGTCTGTAGACAATGGCTGTGTGCTGTCTTCTTCGCTCTAGTGTTACAACAAGGTGGACAGCGGTCAAGAAACATTCGCGGGATAGGCATGCCTGTATTTCTAACACCGTACCCTATCCGAGTCCGCCAGTGTATATGACAAGTGTACCGCCCCATATCACTAACCCCCCACCTCAGCAAGATCTTTGAGCGTGTGGTGAACCAGAGGCTGGAGTTCCACCTCAATAAACACAATATCATTCCTACATGCCAGGCAGGTTTTAGGCAAGGTCGTTCGTGTGCGGACCACATTGTGCACGTCACTGAAAAAATCAAAAAGACCTTGGCACATAGTAATAATTCTCTTCTTGGAACCTTCTTTGATATTAAATCTGCGTACGACAGCGTCTGGCATGCTCGCCTACTCCTAAAACTCGGCAGAATCGGTGTCTCTGGCCACATGTACCAATTCATCAAAAACTTCATCAGCAATCGCAAGATGTCTGTCCGGGTGGGCTCTTCGGTGTCCGAAACCCATGCGCTGGACATGGGGGTTCCCCAGGGCAGTATCATCGCGCCAAACTTATTCAGCATCATGCTCTATGACATTACTTCTGTTAAGGTTGACGGTGCCAGTGTACTTCTGTATGCGGACGACCTCGCCTTAATAGACACTAATAGACCACGCCATAACAGAGTTACCAACACTGTTGACTTATCTTCTTACCAAACTAAAATCGACAACCTCTGTCAATATATGTACACCAACGGCTTCCAACTAGCCTCAAATAAAACAGTCTTTCTTGTTGTCTCCCGTAGACAACTGTACAGGAACTGCAGTATAAAGATAGGTTGTGATATTATCAAACCGAGCTCAGAAGTTAAGTTCCTCGGCGTTATCATCGATACCCGACTTAACTGGACCAGTCATATCGAACATCTGATCAATAAGGCCAACAAGGATCTCTATATCATACGCTACCTGGCGTCCCAATCCTGGGCCAGAGGGCGTAAGTGTGTCACAGAGGTAGTGCGGGCATTAATTCGCTCCCGCCTCCTTTACGGGTGCGAAGCTTATTTCGCGACGCGCCCGGCGCTCATGAAAAAACTGGCTATTATAGAGTGCAGGGCGCTCAAAATAGCTCTGGGACTCTCCCAACAAGCGAGTAAGAGTCGAGTCTACAGCGAGTGTGGGTGGCTGCCCCTTGTGGATGAGATAAAACTCCGTTCAGCTCAGTATGCTGTCAGAGCCCACGCGGTAGAGAACTCTGCCTGCGAGGTCCTGACTGACTTTTTTCCTCAGCACCAAAATTATGAGGCCAACACCAAACATAGCACTCAACTCTTGGCCAAAACGCTACCCTTATCCGACACAGTAAACCGCATTCTAGCCGATAGCGGGGTGAAGGTCAGTGAGCTGGCCAGGGTCCCCCCGCCCTCCTACCCGCCTTGGCTTGAGGAAACCCCTACTATCATATACGACAGTGAAGATAATACTACCAAAAAAGATAACCCCGTCTACCTAGCTACTGTTACAAAAGAAACCCTAAACTACAAATTCTCGGAGCATTTAAAAGTCTTTACTGACGGATCCAAATTTGCAGACGGCAGCGTTGGCTGCGCCTTTGTGATCCCAGATCTCAAAATCTCAAGGAAATATACTCTTAATAAAGACATCTCCATATTCTCAGCCGAGCTATTTGCCTTGCTCATGGCATGCACTTTTATAAATGACCTCCCAGTCACACCGCGTGCGGTAGTTTTCTGCTCTGACTCGCGCTCTTCATTACAAGCTCTGCATCGAAACACATCAAATCGGGCAGAGCTACAAAGAGAAATCCTCTTTATATGTCACCAGTTAATCTCATCCGGCACATCCGTATCATTTCTCTGGGTCCCCTCTCACGTAGGGGTCCGGGGAAATGAACTGGCGGATGTCGCTGCCAAAGAAGCGGCAGAATCTAGCCCAGCTAACACTAACATCGGCTACTCAGTAACCGAGTTCTACAGTAAAATCCGTAAACTCATTCGAAGTCAGTACGTAACATCTCTGTCCTATCAACCCATTGATATGAACGATCTACACCCCGATCTCCCAACAAACCTCCTCACTATCTTCAGACGCCTCCGTGCCGGCGGCTGCCGCTTCCATATCTTTAACAAGTCCTGCCATTGTGGAGAACCCTATTCATTTCAACACATTTTCGCTCCATGCGCTACAAATAGAATTACCTTTAAAACCTTATATGACCATATGCAGCTCCATGGTCTGAGTCCCCAGGATTATCTGCGCAGTAGCAGTTCTCTAGGCTGGTCACACAGCTTGCTGCTGTGCCGACTGGTCAGGGACTCGGACATGGGGCTGTGGGTATAACTAAGCCCAGATTATCACATCAGCGTGTTTCAGTTTGAGGTCGAGTGGCTCCCGCCATCCCTCCTGATTCCAGCGACTACCTTCTAGACAACATATCCTCACCCAAGGCCCACTAGTCGCCAAACTGTACATATTGTTTTTATTACCACGGCCTTCGTGGCTTACATCTTAATCCTTTTATTTGTAAAAAGTTTTGAGATTTATTGTTCGTGTTCCTCTTACTTGCTCATCTATTTGGTTTTATTGGTGATCCTGAAAGGTTCCACTTTTTAACTCGATTTGAAATAAAAAAAAATAATATTACAAACCCGTTATTCAAGATATAGAATACAGACTTATAATTCTTACCAAGAAACATCTTAACTACTTTTCATTTTAACAAATTCCACAGAGCATTATCAACTCAACCCCACCCCCTGCCCTCCTCTCCTTATTTTTTGTTTCTTTCTTTCCTCTTTTTGAAAGCGGACAAACACTCAAGTCCTTAATGGCTCAAAACCGTAGGACTTTTAATATTAATTTTAACTAACTGCCTGGTGATTTTTCACAAAACACGTTGCAGCGTGAATTCAGTGAATACAGATCGTGTGCATGCGAGTCTTTTAGCAGAACGAGATATAATAGAAGAATATCATTATTAGGGATTTCGTTAACTAGAAATGTTCGGTATTTTACAGATTTTTTTTTTGATTTTTGATTTTGATTTTTTTTTACATTTTGGAGCTTTCCCGGTTCATGGTTCAATCCTAAACTAAAAGAAACAAAACAAATTATTTTCTCATGAGGTTCACACGAGCAAAGTACAGTCGAACCTGTCTGTCTTAAGAGACCACCCAAGGGACTGAGAACAAGTGGTCTCTTTAGACAGGTGGTCTCTTTAGACAGGTGGTCTCTTTAGACAGGTGATTGTATATAGTCGTAACAACCGTCGGGGATCCTTTGGGGTGGTCTTAATTGGCAGGTGGTCTGTATGGACAGGTGGTCTCCAGGGCAGGTTCGACTGTATTCTTCTTCCATAAAATAACTGAAACATTCTGTTGTTGCATTGTACAACTTTGAGTAAAGTTTTTGATAATTTGGAACAAACTGTATGATTTGTTTTTTTCATGAGTTCCTATTCAAAGTGCGTGGCCGGAGTAATCAATTTAATTCAGTTCAATTCAATTCAATAAAACTTTATTGTCTGAATATGCAACAAACAGAAATTTTTCTTTTGATTCCCGAGCGAATTAACGAAGTATCGTAGTCTATGACCGTCTACAGCTATGATTTGTATTAATCTGATGCCAAACCCTCAAAAAGAGCAACGCGTGTTGTCTGATAGGTCGAAAGTTTCAGCGAATATTTTGTTCTGTCTATAACTATAAAAGGTCACTGCATGTACTTACCTTTCTTATTCGTTTATTTGTTTGTTTGTTTGCTTGTTTGTTTTTCGTGTGTTTGTTGTTTTGTTTGTATGATTGAATGGGCACACTTTGCACGTAGCAATGACTATCCACACAACGGTCATGTACAATAGCAACAGCGTGCTTACACACACACACACACACACACACACACACGCACACACACACACAGACACACACACACACACACACACACACACACACACACACACACACACACTAAAATACAGTGTTTGGATACCAATACTATAAAGACTATCCTTAAAAACTCTCACCTGACACATACATATAGATATGCATATGTCACAAAGCACTGACTTACAAGGCTGTACAAAAAGAAATGCACGTTCAAACAAAAAGCTTCAGATCACTTACACACACAAACAACGACTGATGGTTCGAGAAGAAAGAATGACTAAAGGTGCTGTTGGAAGAGATAGGTTTTGAGGGCAGATTTGAACGACGGATAGTTTGTGGGATGTTGTTCCAGATGGGAGGGGCATGCAGAAACATAGAATGAACGGCGCTGAGAGGAGGGTTCGGGTTGGTTCAGTTGTACATTTTAAGAAGTTCGGAGAGGTAGACGACACGGCACCAAAGTAGACATTTGTCTTGGTGACTTCAACATATCAGCGGAACAAAATAAATCGTAAGGTCACCACCAGGCTATGCATGTATCGGTATCGTATAGTACATATGTACTCTTAATAGACACGACCTTTTTACCTTGTAACCTCCCCTTCCCAGCAAGCCTGCGCGAACGTGAGGTGCAGAATTAACGGCCTTTGGGTTGTCTGTTATTCTAGGGCCATGAGCCTACGCTGGCGTTGGCTCACATGTATGTATAGCTGAAAGCTTATGGGTGTCGGCAGGCGTTTGCGCATGCGCTTATGTCGGCCTTCTTTTTTTTTTGGATCCCCGGACATGATAATGCTTTATGATCGTGTATTTGTGCTATTCAAGGGCGCTTTATAAAATGCGATGGGTGACAACCGACAAAATGTCCATGTAAATAAAATTCAACCAGTTTTTATATTTTTATAATTTATTGCCTGTCATGAGCGAAGGTTTGGTGGCCTAACGGTTTAGGCGATGCGCCGGGGTTCAGGCTCCGCTTGCGGCGAGTATATTAGATTACATTTTTCTTGGTCTCCTATTTTTGTGAAATCCTTCTGGAGTGCAAGTGTCAGTTGACACATTTTTTAAGGTCGAATTAGTTTTTAATAATAATTTTTAGAGCGTGTGTTCTGCGCTTGTTCACACTTGTTCAAAATGCATACTCATGATACTGGGCAACTGAGCGACATCACTGACTTACACGACCGAGTTGCCTCCCCTCTTTTTGTGACTTCAAGCTTACGCTTGTAATCTATGAATTTAAAACACACACATACACACACAGACACACACACACATACACACATACACACACACACACACACAGACTTCATGCAGCCCCATCCCCATCCCCCCATCCCCCCACCCTCCCTTACCAAAAAAACACACCTCGCAGTCATGTACGTGACCGCTGATCTGTCAAGGGCAGAACGTAAGTACCTCCTTCCAAAATACTGTTCTGCAATGAAATTACGTCTCTATAAATATTATGGTTGTCTGCCAACTATTGATCATGTTGTAAGGCAAGGCTCGTTCAGAACAAGATGTTTCTATGAACGTATGTTTATTCTTGTGCGATTTGCGTTTTTGCTCCAGAGAAGTCTAATATTAAACTTGATGCGGCGTCGTATAGTCAACACAAACTTTCACATGTAGACAAATGTCATGACATTCGGCGCATGCGTACAAGTTGATTGGAAGAGAAAACGTTGACCCGACGCTAACTCGAGCTGAGAAAAGACAAGGAACTGCGCAGACTGAAAATGGTTTGTATTCTTTTGTGTGTAGGCCTATATTATGTTAGCATGTACGTCTGTCATTACATATACTAGTTCGAAGTCGTCATTTTGTGTTCTGTTTTCTTGCTCTCACCCTGTTGTTACTGTATATCTTTTCCTCCAAATTTTCTAACAGGGAGATCTTCAAACTTCACACTGAAAGTTAATTCTTTGTTTTTTAATACTGCAAGTGTTACCTTACTTGTGGTCTTTTGCTGAAACAGTGAAAGTGAAAGTTCTTCACCCTGGATACACTATACAGTGTATGCATCATTAATCTGACAGTTTTCAATTACTTTCTTGATTTCTGTTGAATTTTCTTGCACTTACACAGTTGCAGTGTTTGGTGACATACGATTGCTCTCATGTATGGTTAGCTGGGAGCTCATGAGGCTCACGGCAGGCGTTTACGCATGCGCTAATGTCGGCAGGTTTAACCGTGTATTTGTGCTATTCTAGGGCGCTTCATGAAATGCGATGTGGTGCCAAACGACAAATTTCCATGTAAATGTAGATTAAAATGAAAGTTTTCTTATATTTTTATAATTTTATTGCCACTGAATCTTGAAGTCTGCGCGGCCTAACGGTTTAGACGCTGCGCTGCGAACATCGAGGTCCCGGATTCAAGGTCCGCTCTCGGCGAGTATTCTGATGGAAATTTTTTGGGTCTGCTATTTTGGTTAAATCATTCTGGAGTGCAATTGTCAGTTGACAGACTTTTAAAGGTCTAATTAGTTTTTTTCTAGGGCAAGCCCATGATTTCACAAGTTGTAATCTGCACGCCGGCACGCGTCACAAGTGTATCATCTTTCAAGTTGTAATCGATATGCGTCACAAGTCTTACAAACTACCAAGATTGTACCAAAGAAACTGTTCTATACTATTTTTTCCCAGTTTTGCCAAGTTTTTGATTTCTGTCTGCATCCAGTCGCCTTCCTTTACATACTATGCACACCATTCGGCGTCATTGCCATCAGTTGGAACGGTCAGTTTTCCCTCATCCCCAGCTGGGCATGCACAGTCCAAAAAGTACATACAATGTTTTTCTATCGCCTAGTTTTGCCGAGTTTTTGAATAGCGTTTGCAACCAGTTGCCTCTTGAAGTTTTTAAAATTTTACATTTTGTTTTTACACAATATGCATAACATAGGGCGCCATTGTACCGAAACTGTTCTATTCTATTTTTTTCTCTGTCTGTCTCTCCTCCTGTCTATCTGTCGGTCTACTTGTCTGTCTGTCTATCTCAGTGTCTCTCTCTCTATCTCTCTTTTTTCTGCCTCTCTCTCTATTTCTGTTACTCTCTCTGTCTCTCTCCTTCTGTTTGTCTGTCTGTCTCTTTCTCTCTCTCTCTTTCTCTCTCTGTCTCTCTCTCTGTCTCAGTCTCTCTCTTTCTCTCTCTTTATCTCTCTCTCTGTCTCTCTCTCTCTCTCTCTCCTTCTGTCTGTCTGTCTGTCTGTCTGTCTCTTTCAGTCTCTCCCTCTCTCTCTCTCTGTCTCTGTCTCAGTCTATCTCTCTCTCTTTCTGTGTCTGTCTGTCTGTCTGTCTGTCCCTCTCTCTCTCTTTCTCTCTGTCTGTCTCTGTCTGTCTGTCTGTCTGTCTCTCTCTCTCTCTCTCTCTCTCTCTCTCTCTCTCTCTCTCTCTCTCTCTCTCTCTCTCTCTCTCTCTCTCTTATTTCTATGTAAGGATAGTGAGAACCGGACATTATATTATTCAGTGCACTCGATCAGCTGAATGGCTAATCACGTCTTAGTGTACTTGTTTTTCTTTCCAAAAACAGTCAACAGGAGAATAGGGACAGACATCAAGTTCATGATTTGTTTTACTAGTGCGCCTTGCACCATCGGCGTAGATATGAAAATATCCCATTACAATTCCATTATGTGCGTCAAAGGGCCCGTTGGGATTACGCACCACTGTGCCACTCTATGTCTACTTACATCGGAGTACAACATTCGGATTAAGCAAAGCAAAGCCCACGACCAGCTGAGTGTCTCGCGACTGGGGTGGGCTGTGATTGACCGTTGACCTCACCCCGGCATTGAAACAACAGAAGTGGAGGGGGTTATGACAAAGCAACTCTCCCGCTGAGAGGGACAGTTAGACACCGACACTTGGTACCTTTTTGTATCAGTGAACGAGCGCGGGCAGCCTCTACTGGAAGCGCTCTGGAGATAATGATAGGGTTTACTCTGTCGAGTCTTCATATCGAACCATTATTCTTGCGTGCTCCGCCGCTGGTGTTATGCAATATGTCTAGGTTTCACAAGAATTCCTTGTTTTGGTCACCGACACACTGAACATTTCTGTACGCGAAGAACTGTCACCATTGCATTTATTTTGCTCTTTTTCTCATTTTGTTCATGTTGTTTGAACACCGTGTTAACTATTTACAGGAACTTCGTAACTTGTTACTAAAACTAAAAGTTCCGCAGCAGAATCGTCACTGCATATGACATTTTGTTATTTCTTGCAATGTTTTTAATTGTTACTCGTTCTTCTCACTCTCTTCGTGTTGTTTTTACACTTTGCAAATAGTTGTGTTTGTGTGTGCTGTAAGTTCCTCACGAAACACATTTTCCGCCACTCTGCATTTGACATAATTTTAAAAATGTCGGGTCTTCTTTGTTTGAATTCTTCGCACTCTGTTCATATACATGTTACTCTGTATGTCTTCTTTGCAATAAAATGGGTATCTTTTACTCAAATTTTCTCAACAGGGAGATCTTGCAGTGCATGTAACATTTCGTACTTTCGTACAGTATTCTTTGTTAGCTCATTTGTGGTCTTTTGCTCAAAGTTCTTCAACAGGGAGATCCAGCCCCATTGCATTTGACAATTTTCAATCTTTATTCGTCTGTTTATTTTTTGTTCGACTAATAACTTCATTGTTCTTCATTGCAAAACGTTGGGTGATCTTTTACTGCCTGCAGTGATGACCATATCACCAAGAAAATTACATGGTAATTTGCATCAAGATTGCAGTATATTTCAGCCGGCCAATGATTGACAGTGCACTGCATCAGATCTGCTCTCATTGCTTTACTTATCATTGCAAGGCTCAGAACAATTCATGGGAGCAGTGAGCTGTTTTATGCTATGACATAACTGAACCCAAGTGACCTGGATACCATTTTATTTTAAGGAACATCGCTTTGATGGTTTTATGTTATGTGCAGATTGCTCATTGTCATAATACATTAGTTGGGTGGCTGCTTCATCCGAGTCACCTTGTGTTACATGTTACTGTGATTATGTGTGGATTGGTGCTTCCTCCTTTTTAGTCACTTTTCTTCCACTGATGATACCGTGATTGAAGTTGCATTGCTGCTCCCACCTTTGATTCCCGTTTCAGTCGTTCATTTTTCTGTATATGAGTGGATTGGGGTAATTCAAATGACATAGTATACATTAATCAACATTAGACAATCAATGCCTTCAATACAGCAATTGCAGGCAGGATCAGGACATTTCCCATGGATGAATGCGTTCATATCATTGATTAAATTTGCGCATATTACGCAAGTGAAACTTTACAACGAAGGGGTTATTTTTTCAGTCATTTGAATTTAACAAATATTTTGATAGCTGTTGTGCATGAACTTTAGTTCGTCCACGACCATTCTACAAAGTTTCGAGTCTATAGGTAAAATGGTCGGACATTTACCTTTTCTCCAAAACTGAGGTGTTATCAAATTACACCTCCGAAATTGTCAATGGCGCGGAAGCTTTCCTGAATAGGCATGGCCTTGAACCCAGCTCTAACTGCTTTCTTCAGGTCACCAATGATCTAGGGGATGAGGCGTGTGTTTGTGCATACTCTAAAAATACGACTATGGCTGCACCATTGGAACCCCTTTCATGACCGTGCCTAAACATGGCAAAATACGGTATAAAGGAGTTAGTTTGATTTTACGTTGGAACGTTCTTTTATGCGGAGTTCCATTCTACGTTTTCAAAGTCGCACACACAACTAATCCCCCCTCCCCCCCCCCCCCCCATGTTCTACAACATGTTTTGGCCCTGTTGATCTCTGATCAACCCTTTTTTCTTGTTGATACTTACTCTGTCCACCTGCGGAAGTTAATTATATTACTGTGGCCTTTTCGTGCCTTTGCTCGGCCTTCTGCCTTATTTCCCTTTGTGAACACTCTTTAGGGCGGGAGGCGCATACATTCACGACCCGGGCCGTCTGCTTCACGACCAAGTCAGTAGAGGTTACTGCTGAGAGGTTGAAACGGCCTGACATGATCCATGTCATGACCTAAGTCAAAACGAGTCTTGATGTCCATACATTATTTACATGTTTTATACGCGAGGCTTGACCGTGTGCGATCTCTGCGCATAATTATGTTTCTCTGACAGTGTTCACCGTCTTCTTCTTCTTCTTCTTCTTCTTTCTCTTCGTTCATGGGCTAAAACTCCCACGACTTTTCCGTGTATGACCGTTTTTACCCCACCGTTCAGGCAGCCATACGCCGCTTTCGGGGGAAGCATGCTGGGTATTTTCGTGTTTCTATAACCCACCAAACTCTGACATTGACTCGTTACAGGATCATTTCCGTGTGCACTTAATTGGTCTTGCGCGTGCACGTCAGTACATGACACGAAGGAGGATAAGGCAGGTGTGCACGCAAGTTGACCTGGGAGATAGGAACAATGTTTGATACCTTATCATTCGCTTGTGTTTCAGTGATACATATTAAACCGAGCGTTAACAAGCTGGACAAGTTCCAAGTTGGTCACTGTGAAGTGCGGATGACGGAGACGTATGACTGGACACTGAGACTTCAGGTCGGCCGGGGTGTTCGATTGTGTATATAAACACGCATGTGGGGAAACAAAAATGTCCACCCTTAACCCACCAGGTGCGGCCGGGATTTCAACCCACGACCTTCCGAATAGGAGGCCGGCGTCTTATTCACGAGGCCACTGCGCCCGTCTGTTTTCCCGTGTTAAAGATGAAGTGCTCCTTAGAGCACTGTTGAAGCAACGATTTGTCTTTTGGTAGCCGATGCGGATATCAACAGTCAAAATAATCACACAACTATTCCAGCGATGACTATACACATACTTTTGGTGTGACTAATCAAACTATACTTGATGAGGTTTGTCAGTTCGCATCTCCCGCTAAAATGTGATTAAAATTAATGTTCAGTAATCACGTCACTATAGACTGTCTGCGACATATCAAAATGATAACAAATAATTTGTTTTATTATGATCGTACGTAATCAAACACAATGTTTTGACGTAAACTACTGAAAATAAAACGATAGAAAGAACTCTCGCTATCGTCGAGAATACTGAAGTTACATGTTGGCTTTTGATGTAATCATAGTTCACGCGCGGGACCTGATTGGGTACTTCCGCTTCGCTTACTGCTTGTGTTCTATTTTTTCTTCTGTTTGTTACTTTATTTATGTTTCTTTTCATTCACTTATTCATCAATGTATTTATTACTTCATGCATACAATGATTGATTGGTTCAATGATTGATTGAATGATTGATTGCTTAATTGATCGATTGATTGACTGGTTGATTGATTGATTGATTGATCTATTCTATTCTTGCTCTTATTCTTTTTGGCAGTCTTTCCTTTTGTTGCCGCTTCTTCATCAATCGATGTACCCGCAAATGCTAAACTCCTGCTTTGCCTAAGACATATTTATATTTTCCATTCACAAGTCACTATTTTATTTCCTGTACACACACTCAAAACTTTGATTTCCTTTTTTTCTCTAACTGGGAGTATTTTTGTCCTTAACACCGACAAAGGATGAAACTCAATCACATGAATGACCCCGGCGTTTGTCAAGTAGTAAATACATGACAGGGTAGGTAAGATTCCAATATCTATTTTAAAATATATTAAAACTTTGATTATATTGACTTCCCCCGAAAGCGGCGTATGGCGGTGAAAAACGGCCATATACAACTACAAATAAAATAAACGTGATAAAATTAAAGTTGACTTGTTCACGGCTGAAAATGAGGAAACAAAGAAATAACAGGAATTAGTTCACAAACATTTTGACAGAGCAGCGCCCATCTGAATCCCCCTTCCGTATAACCACAACCATTATTTACATGTTTGTTTGTGTGGCGTGACAGCAAATAGACGGGTGGTCAAGACGTTATATATAATCCCACGTGACGTCCGCTTAATTGTGAAAGGTGTCCGCGCGCTCGTGTCAGTATTTTATTCTAGGGCCATCTGCTGAGACTTTATCTCACTTCATACCACGAACATAGTGACTCCGTTTCTTCGCTTCGCACGATTTTATTATTACTGACGGATACAAAGTTTAAAAAGGTTTGCAGTAATCTGGTCACTCCGTTGGGAAAAAGTCGTCCAGGAATCATGAGAAAAACTCAAGCTGTTCTATTTTTTGTAAGTATTCGATTTTTTTTCTTTTCTTGTTAGTTTAAAAAAAATTAAAACCAATATTTTTTCTTTTTTGTTCTTTTCTTTTTTCCTTTTCTCTCTCTCTCTCTCTCTCTGTCTCTCTCTCCCTCTCTCTCTGTCTCTGTCTCTCTCTCTCTCTCTCTCTCTCTCTCTCTCTCTCTCTCTCTCTCTCTCTCTCTCTCTCAGCCCTTCTCTTCTCAGGATTTGATGTTCTATATTTACACTACATTGGGGTGTGCACGTTAAAGATCCCACGATTGACAAAAGGGTCTTTCCTGGCAAAATTGTATAGGCATAGATAAAAAATGTCCACCAAAATACCCGTGTGACTTGGAATAATAGGCCGTGAAAAATGGCTGCGATCTGCTGGTCGATGTGAATGCGTGATGTATTGTGTAAAAAATTCCATCTCACACGGCATAAATAGATCCCTGCGCCTTGAGTCCGAGTCTGGAGATACGCGCGCGATATAAGACTTCATATAACATATTTATATTTATTCAACGGGTGTATTTTCTAGCATGGTCAATGAGTAAACACGTTTGCAAAATTATAAATGAATAAATAAACAAGCAAACAAAGAAATACAAAAACGAATAAACAAACATAAAATGATTAAATACATACATTGAATATTCATAGTTACGTTTCAATGTTTAGTACGTATTTTGTTGTACAGTTCTTAATGAATTGACAAGAAAACAAAAAAAGAAAGAAAAACGAAAAAGGAAGGAAATAGAAAGACAATACAGAAGGAGAAAGAAAGGAAGAGCAAAAGGAAGAAAGAAAGAAAGATGGAGTGAAAGAAGGAAAGAAAGAAGAAAGAAAGAAAGAACGAAAGAAAGAAAGAACGAAAGAGAGAAAGAAAGAGCAAAATAAATGAATAGATAAATAAATAAATAAAGATGGAGAGAAAGAAACAAAGAAAGAAAGAAAATTTAAAAAAAAGAAAGGAAGGAAGAAAGAAAAAAAGGAAGAAAGAAAGAAAAAAAAAGAAAGAAAGAAAGAATGAAAGAAAGACAGAAGAAGAAAAAAAAAGAAAAAAAAGGAAAAAGAATGAAAAAAGACTCATCAACAGGAAAATTCGGTTGATATCGCATCTTGTAATAAGAAAACAATTCAAATTAAAAAACAATTGTCAGTTGTTTCATTTTTTCCAAATCTGTTATTTCTCATACTCATGGGGGGGGGGGGGGGGGGGGGGGTGTCGATTTTTACGTGTGCTAACTGGTAGTGATTTTTTTCTTTGCTTGTTTCACTTTTCTTTCTTGGTCATTTCTATTAGATTATGATGCCTTTCCTGGACTCCAATCGATAATTAATGCATCCAACAGATATCTACTAGAAGGATGTTGATATTATATAAAAATCACTTCCATAACTGAGCTTTCCGCTTACTTAGTATTTTCTGATTTTCGGAAATGATAAGGAATACAACAGAATCATTCAGAATTTTACTATAAGGCTACATTTGTAAAGTATAGCGTGACGTGTACGTTCTCAGAATTCTTCTTGGGGAAACAGCAAGCGCAAAAGTGTTCCAAGAATGACGTTTGTCTCGGTGACTTTGTCATCATGAGCATTCGAAAATTAGTGTATGGATTTCTTCCTTTCTGAGATTACATGGAGGCCTCCATGTCTGAATCTATACATT
Source organism: Littorina saxatilis (assembly GCF_037325665.1). Classification (NCBI taxonomy): domain Eukaryota; kingdom Metazoa; phylum Mollusca; class Gastropoda; order Littorinimorpha; family Littorinidae; genus Littorina; species Littorina saxatilis. Next base: position 56,166,116 of record NC_090247.1, read on the forward strand.
ATAAGATGTTTGGTGGCTTGTTGACAGACCAGCTTTTTTGTCGGTCCAAGGGGACCATATCGTCTTTTGTTTCATCTTTATCGACCAAGGCCGAAGGCCGCGGTTGATAAATATGAGACAAAAGGCGATATGCTCCCCGAGGACCAACAACAAAGTGCTGGTCTGACAACAAGCTACCAAACATCGTTTGTGTCATCATTTTGGTTGTGCAACAAAATGCACAATAACCCACAGGGAGACGAAGTTTTAGAATCCAACTCCGGGCCACAAAGCATCGTCACAGTAGCACGAGATAACACGTCAAACTTGTTTGTGACGTCAAACGTAGCTTGTTGACGCTTTTCTTCCAGTCTGAAAATGTACAGAGCTGCGATCATACCTGTGAATTCAGGAAGTGTTGAGCATATTTCTTTTCTTTTAAGTGTTTATGACTTTTCGTTGTGGATTTTGCGATTACAGAGATAAGTTGCAAATTGACCATGAGTCGCCGTGGTAATTATCAACATTAATTGGGTCTTTGAGAGTGAATGCTTACAATCGTTGTCCTCGGAAGCACAAATCCAAAGCCACGATGGTTCCACACATCAAACAATCATTGGCTTTTACTTTGACAACCCACGTTTCACGATCACATGAAAGCTCAAACCCATTCACCAACTCGAGTTATTGCATGGGGAACATGAGATTTATTTACCAGGTGTTTGTGAATGAAAACTCGTGAAAATGATGACAATTAGGTATATCTCTGTAAAGTGAAGAAGGTCGATCGTTCAAAGCCAAAATATGTTCACATTTTTTTCCATCTCATTTAAAATTATCCATAAAAACGTAAATGTCTTGTTCGGGGAAAAGCCCCGAAGGAGAAGGATGGTACATTTACGAACAGGACAAAGCAAGTTTTGTCCTAACAAAATGGAGGGGAAAAAACCTTTAGCTGTCACAAATTACACTGACGGATGGTGAGATTTCATGTCGGATCTAAGATCTTCAAATCCCATAATTACATGTTAAAAAAGCTTTCAAAAAAGATGACAAAATAATCTTTCTAGAGCATACACTGTATTTGCTTGTTAGACACGAAATGGCCTCGATGTGACTTTGTTTACTTTGTTGTTGTTTTGTCGGTCCGTTGTGCGCCATTTAAAATTGTTTTCAAAGAGATACACGTGTGTGTGCGTGTGTGTGTGTGTTTATTTGTGTGTGTGTGTGTGTGTGTGTGTGTGTGTGTGTGTATGTGTGTGTGTGTGTGTGTGTGTGTGCGTGCGCGCGCGCGCGCGTGTGTGTGTATATGTGTGTGTGGGTGTGACGCATTTGAATAAGTTGACAGGATAATCTTACTAGATCCCACACTTTTACACTTTTTAAACACGACATGAACAATTCTACAGTTTACATTGTTACTACCAGAGTGGTTGTGTGACGCTTATACAAATTTCAAGACTCACGTATGAAAACACTCATCCATCAACTGCAAACAGGTTTTTTTTTAGACTTTCACGGACCTGGAAAAAACAACAGGACAATGCAAAATCAAAAATGTATTATTATGAATTTAAAACAATCTTGCAGGAACTCATCCAGTCCTCTCTCTGTCACAATGTACACAAGTTACAGTCGTGAAATATTGCAATTCATTGATTTCATGGCATTTCTTATGTAAAAACGGACGATCCTTGCTACTTTGTTGTTTAGTTTCATGTACCCCATAATAGACGATGTTCGGAAATTAATAACTCTGTCAGGTTTGTACGGGTTGTGCAAGAGTGAATATTCTTTCGTTTAGTGAGGCAAACTTCCCCACGTGACATTATATAGGCCAGTCACTAGCGACGGGTGTGTTTCAAACACGTGGAAAAGCAGTACGTGAGGAAAGCTTGCCTCACATAGGAAGCAAAGAGTATTCACTCTTTCACTACCCACACTAACCCGTCAGAGGTATTTATGGAGTTCGTCTATTCGTTTAGAATTGTTTTGCGACAGTCACCGTGTGTATGCTTGTCCTATAGGTCTATTTCGATTCTGTACAAATGCGTTAGTGTGCGTTTAATTTCTTTAGAAACAAAATGTGATATGTTTATTCGCTACAACAGTCCCTACTTAGGGTAGGGCTTGATGTAAAAAAAAAAATAAAAAAAATTTAAACCCACTTCCACATAATTCTTTGCTTTCGCTATTACACTCGTTGTAATTTTTTTCCCTTATCTTATCTTAATTATCTTATCTTCATCTCATCTTTTTCTTATCTTTTCTTTTCTTTTATTTTTTTAATCTCGCTTTTTATCTTATCTTATCGTATCTTATCTTATCGGGTCTGGTCCTGTCTGGTCTGGTGTTATCTTATCATTTCTGTCTCCCTTGGAGACATATACATAGACAAAACAACTCACAGTATTTAAAAAAAAAAAAACCTAGTAAGGCACCACGAAAAATCTCCAATCATGACAAAAAGAATTTCACCCCAGATGACCCTCACTTTGTCAGGGGGGGGACTTTTCCGCGAATCCGCGGATTTCCGCGGACACAACTTACGAATTCCGCTGGAGTAATCTATTTTTCTGCGTCCCATTTCATAACAGTAACTATTACTTGTTGACTGAATGATATGGAGAGAAGTGAAGATGGAACAGAACACTAGAGGCTTGAGAGTTAAATTGTTCTGACGGTGAAAACTCCTGATAACTAATAGTCATTTTGAGCTTCAATGCATTGGGGCATGGTTCATTACATAAATATGCACCATTACAATGTTACCATTGTTGTGTGAAAGTTTTGTTTGTTTGTTTTGTTGGGTGTTTGTTTTGGTTTTTTGGGGGGTGGAGTGAGGAGAATGTCTTTTTTACCTGATCCAAACGAGTTGAATTTTAGTCTCAGAATGCACCAGATTGTACAGATTTTAATGTACTATTTAAAAAAAATTCGGGGGAGCATGCCCCCGAACCCCCATAGAAAAAAGGGATTTCCTCTTTTTTCATCCCAAGAGAGTCCCACCCCTGCTTTGTATGCACAGACGACACACGTGAATGGAGGCGGGCAGAATGACCAATAGCCCTGTCGGACAGTTGGACAGTTGTCACGTTTCAATATATCACTCAAGGTGATTATGAACCGGTTAATTACTACTAATTAACTAACCACACCACGATCCACTCTCGCAGGCATACAATTAAATAGAGTCAACAAAAGTATAAGTTTCAGACGCCTGTTTATGTATAAACTCTCCACCTCCCTCGAGCCTTCACTCAAAATATGTTCCTTTTACGTTCTCAACACGTAAAAAACCAGTGTTCACTGACAAAATGCCAGTACTATGTAGAAAATTATAGTAACACGCTGAACCCGTGTAAATACAGTCGAAATGAGAATGTTCTGTTCGAAAAGCTCTAGTTCGTGCAGGTGTCACACACCCCACGTTGTCACTACTCCAATGAAATCATAGATGCGAAAAGACAACGGTGGTCAACGGGGTGCGTACGACATGGTGCACTTAGCTTTATCTCTGCTGCTGCTGCTTAGCCGGTATGCTGGTTAGTCGGTTCGCTGGTTAGCCGGTCCGCTGGTTAGCCGGTTCGCTGGTTAGCCGGTCCGCTGGTTAGCCGGTCTCCTGGTTAGCCGGTCTCCTGGTTAGCCGGTCTCCTGGTTAGCGTAGCCTCAACAGTTCCCGCCAGAGTCAGCCGTGCCGATGTTACGGGAACGTAACGAACGAACGAAACGAACGAACGAAGGAAGGCTGCAAACAGAAAGCATCGGTGCACTAAACATGTCAGCTACCCCTCACCCACCACCTTAAAACATGTCATCTTTAAATATCTCATCGAGCACGTGGGCCTGCACAAAACTGACTTTTTACAACAACAAAACAGCCATTTTCCGTCCTTCTCTCCCTATCTGCAAAAACCATATACAGATTAGTATTTTAGCGTCACAGAGAGTAAATTATGCGCTAACCTGGAAAGAACAACAGAGAGTATTTCATTCCACAACACAGACTCATCAACAGCGTTAAATAATGATTTATTACCTCAAAAGCCTATGATTGTAACTCTCAATGGAAGCAAAGTCCGCCTCCTCCCTGGAACAGTCTCTGTTCGTCAACAGTGACCCAAAACGTCCAGAACCCCTTGTCGAATCCTTATGCGAAAGCCATCGCCGACGAAGGAAATGTGACGACTTGTCCTCAGCAAAATGCGTGGCAGAGGAAAGGAATAACTTGTGGAAGTTCCCCTAGAGTGCCGAATATGATACTCGGTGAAAAACCATCATACTCTAGTAACTGTGTGTTAGGTCCTTCCCCTTCTGCCGCTGGGTGTCAAGTGTGTCGTCCTTGAGTCTCTGACAGACCACCTAGCCAAATACACGTGACTGACCTTGTCACCAAACCAGTCCAGCTATACACAGTTTTGCCTCCCCAAGCAGGAAAAAGACACGAGAAACTCAATCCCTGAAAATCCCGTGCGCGCTGTCAGCGAAAAAAACCGTCAGCCCTATGACAGCAGAAACCTGCACTGTGAAGCTCGTGCGTTTCAAAACATCCGTGCTCGGGAGCACTGTCAGCAAAAACTCTGCTGTGTCCAATATCACGCACAGGCGCTTTCTATCATACATTGACCCAGAACAGGCACTCCACTGAGTGACGCTTTCTTGGTCTCTGTCACCCGATCGTGACACACCTCCCCTCTTCAAGACGAAACCTCGGTTTCGCTCACAGTCATGTTCTCCTCTACAGCCCGAGAGAGAAAGTCAGCTCCAACATTGTTGGCGCCCGGAATGACGCGTACCGTGAATTGGTACGGTTGGAGAATCAACGCCCAGCGCATAAGTCTGGCGTTTGCCAACCTTGCAACCTGAAGATATTGCAGAGGTTGATGGTCCGTCTCCAGACAGAAAGGTCGTCCTCTGGAACGAGCAACCCCTCGTTTCACCCCTGATAACTGCAACCTTCTCTGTCTTCTTGTCTTTGTTCTTTTCCCCGTAGGCAGTCCTCTCTATGTAGGCGCGCAGCAGGTTGGCGTGGTACAGGCGTGCTTTCCCGTGCATGACGATCCTGTAGTCGTTCTGGCCCACTTTCGCTGTCACCTCAAAAGGTCCTTGCCACTGCAGTTGTAGCTTGTTGTGTTTGACAGGTAGAAGTAGCAACACCCGTTCTCCAATCTTGAAGCTGCGCGGCCGTGCCTTGCGGTCGAATCCTCGCGCGTAACGCTGTGCTGCTCTTCCCAGGTTCTCTTGAGCCAATTTGCAGGTCTCTTCAATCCTGTTCCTGAGTTCTACGATGTAGGTCGCTGTCGTCTGCACCTCCTCGTCAGCTTCTTCGTCTGTCCAAGCCTGACGCAGGATAGCCATGGGACCGCGTACCTGTCTGCCGTACAACAACTCAAATGGGGAAAAACCCAAGCTCTCCTGAGGAACCTCGCGGTATGCAAAAAGCAATGCTGGGATGTACCTGTCCCACGTGCGTGGTTTCTCCTGAGCTAGTTTCCTCAGCATGGTCTTCAAGGTGCCATTGAACCTTTCCACCAGTCCGTTGCACTGAGCATGGTAAGGAGTGGTGAAGTGCTGCTCCAGTGATAGCAGTCGTGCTGCCTCCGCCATCACTCCTCCCGTGAACTGCGTGCCTCTGTCGGTGAGTACCTCTGATGGAATTCCCAGCCGGGACCACATAGTAACCAGAGCCTCAGCTACTCGCGTGGCTTCAATCGATTTCAGAGGGATCGCCTCTGGGTATCGAGTAGCGTAGTCCACCATGGTCAAAATGTATCTGTTTCCGTCCTCAGACGCAGGCAAGATGGGCCCGATGATGTCCACTGCCACCCGACGAAAGGGTTCGTCGATGAGCGGCATCTTCTCTAAGGGGACCTTCCTCACCCTTCCTTTGGCAACCACCTTCTGGCACTTATCGCAGGACGCACAGAAACGTCGGACATCCGTGCAGATGCCTGGCCAGTAAAAGTGGCGCCAGACACGATCCGTGGTCTTCTTGGTACCAAGATGACCTCCCAGAATCGAGTCGTGTGCCGTTGCCATGACACCCTCGCGAAACTCGCGAGGCACGACAACCTGTTTGAATGTACCTTCTTGGTTGCTGAACTCACGGTAGAGCAACTTCTTGTCCCTGAGGAACTTTGACCTCCCATGCTTCCCGCTCAGCTTCACCTTCCCCGACTTCGCGTGCTCCCGAGGAGTAGCTAAGGTCGGGTCAGAATCCTGAGCCTTCGCGAGAAGCGCGGGGGTCACGTTCCCCAGGGCAGCTCGTGCAGCAGGTAGGGGTTTGAGAGGTTTGTCCTCTCGCTCCGCCTGTGCCCGCGTGAGCACTGAAATGACGTCGGGAGACCGATAAACGGGAACCTCCCTGGTGACGCCGTCCACAAACTGAACCCGGTTTCCAATGAGCAGGTCGCATGGAGGATCGTCCATGACGACGGCCACAATGGTCCCCGTGAACAACGGGGTTACGACCTTGATCACTGCCGTGTTCAAGTCGTAAGCGTGAGATGCCTCGGCCATTCTCACCCTGATGCTGTCTCCTGTGTAGGCCATAGCTGGAACTAGACTCGCCCGAACCACTATCATGTCTGCCCCTGTGTCCCGCAGACCTTCGCCCTTCACTCCGTTAACGTAGACGTTGCAGTGGGGCTGGAAATGTTTCCTGGAGCACGGAACGCAGAGTTGTGGGATGGTGCATGAGCTCGTGACGTCCCTGAACTCCTCACTGCCAACGAAGTGAACGCCCTTCTGGTCAGCCTGTCTCTTGTGGCAGTCCTTCTTCACGTGGCCCCGCTTGTTGCAGTAGTAACACTGGATGTCAGTTCTGGAACTCGATCCCTTGTGTCCCTGATCGTCCTTCCCGTCCTTGGGTCCTGAAGAACCCGAATTTCCCGTTTTTCCTGGCCGTGAGCCTGAAGATTTGCCGGAGATCGCCTGGGCGTCCTCGTGCACTCTGATCCAGTCGGCTGCCTCCTGAGTAGTCTTGGGCTGGTGCTCCTGCACGAAGGTCACCACCTCAGGTCGCAGGCTGGACATCAGTTGTTCCATGACTATGAGGTCGGCAAGGTCGTTGACGGTCCAGTCCTTTTCGGCCATCTCCACCCAGCGCCGCAGGTAGAGGTTAAGGCGTGCCACAAACTGATGACTCAGCTCGCCGCTCAGTCTCTTGCTGTTACGCAGACGTCGTCTGTAGGCTTCAGCAGTCAGGTTAAAGCGCTGGAGTAACGCCTTCTTAAGTGCCTGATAGTCTCTCGCCTCGTCGTCCTCCAAAGCGTTGTAGAGCTGCAATGCGCGTCCCTTTAAGCAGGTGCTAAGGCGGCTAGCCCACGTGGCCTCTTCCCACTTCTGGTCAGATGCAATGCGCTCAAACCGGCGTAAAAAGTCGTCGAGCTCGTCCTTGTCATCGTCGAACGTCGGCAGTCTCGTACGGTCGGCAACAAACGTCGGCGCGCTAGCCTGAGTGAGCGTACCCTTCTCGGCCTGTAGCCTAGCTAGCTCTAGCTGGTGATCGCGATCCGCCTGTTCCTTCCGGTCTAGTCTGTCACGTTCGTCTTTCTTTTCCTGTCTGTCAAGTTCGGCCTGTCGTTCCTGTCTCTCAAGCTCGTCTTTCTTATCCTGTCGGTCACGTTCGGCCTGTCGTTCTCTTTCTTGTCTGTCACGTTCGGCCTGTCGTTCGGCCTGTCGTTCTCTTTCTTGTCTGTCACGTTCTCTTTCTTGTCTGTCCAGTTCGTCCTTCTTTTCCTGTCTGTCTCGTTCGTCTTTCTCTTTCTTGTCCTGTCTGTCACGTTCGGCCTGTCGTTCTTGTCTGTCAAGCTCTTCTTTTCTCGTCTGTCGCTCTATGTCTTCCCTACGTTCCAGCTCCTTGCGTTTAAGCAAACTACGCGCTCTAACGCGTGCGTCACGCTCTGTCTGTTCCTCACTGCCAGGAGTCTCGAAAGTTATTCTCCTCGTCGGAGATCCCCCTGTAGCCATGGTTAGTTTTAGCAAAGCTTTATCACAAAAGTAAGTCTAACGCAGCTATAGCTAGAATACGCGGTGACGAAAGCGGTGGATACAAAAATCCAGCAACCGGAAAATGCAGAAGAAAAATCCAAACGGTGTAGAACAAATCGCGTAGCCTACTTTATGGCTGCTTTCTGCGGTGAAACAAAGTGTTTCCCACAGCCGTGGCCTACTTTATCGGCTGCTTTTTGCGGTGAAACAGAGTGTTTCCCACAGCCTTGGTTAGGACAGAAGTCCTCGGACCCTTCCCCCCCAAAATTCCAACAAAGTCAAAATATGGAGAAAAATCCAAGTAAAACAAGACGGTAGAAAATGTAACCTGTTACGGAATGCGAAACAACAATGTAGAGAAAACTGAGTAAAACGAATAACAAATCCGCTAACCCCGCTCAGCTCTCTGCAACGGAAAACTCTGAACGTACAACAACAAAGATTCACAAACAAAGGAAAGGGAGATAATCACAGTTAGCGCATACAATAACTCACAAATTACAATTTACATTTCCTGCAAGATGTGAATCGCTTAAGGTGTGGTATATGATCAAAACTATACAAAAAAGGGTAGCACCAAGCAGAAAATAAGTCGAGCACTGACGAGATTATCTGCTCTTAGTTCTCCTTAATTGGTGGGTCTTTATCAGTTGGAAATTAACTGAGTAAATCCCGGCTTGGCCCCCACGTGTCACGTTTCAATATATCACTCAAGGTGATTATGAACCGGTTAATTACTACTAATTAACTAACCACACCACGATCCACTCTCGCAGGCATACAATTAAATAGAGTCAACAAAAGTATAAGTTTCAGACGCCTGTTTATGTATAAACTCTCCACCTCCCTCGAGCCTTCACTCAAAATATGTTCCTTTTACGTTCTCAACACGTAAAAAACCAGTGTTCACTGACAAAATGCCAGTACTATGTAGAAAATTATAGTAACACGCTGAACCCGTGTAAATACAGTCGAAATGAGAATGTTCTGTTCGAAAAGCTCTAGTTCGTGCAGGTGTCACACACCCCACGTTGTCACTACTCCAATGAAATCATAGATGCGAAAAGACAACGGTGGTCAACGGGGTGCGTACGACATGGTGCACTTAGCTTTATCTCTGCTGCTGCTGCTTAGCCGGTATGCTGGTTAGTCGGTTCGCTGGTTAGCCGGTCCGCTGGTTAGCCGGTTCGCTGGTTAGCCGGTCCGCTGGTTAGCCGGTCTCCTGGTTAGCCGGTCTCCTGGTTAGCCGGTCTCCTGGTTAGCGTAGCCTCAACAGTTCCCGCCAGAGTCAGCCGTGCCGATGTTACGGGAACGTAACGAACGAACGAAACGAACGAACGAAGGAAGGCTGCAAACAGAAAGCATCGGTGCACTAAACATGTCAGCTACCCCTCACCCACCACCTTAAAACATGTCATCTTTAAATATCTCATCGAGCACGTGGGCCTGCACAAAACTGACTTTTTACAACAACAAAACAGCCATTTTCCGTCCTTCTCTCCCTATCTGCAAAAACCATATACAGATTAGTATTTTAGCGTCACAGAGAGTAAATTATGCGCTAACCTGGAAAGAACAACAGAGAGTATTTCATTCCACAACACAGACTCATCAACAGCGTTAAATAATGATTTATTACCTCAAAAGCCTATGATTGTAACTCTCAATGGAAGCAAAGTCCGCCTCCTCCCTGGAACAGTCTCTGTTCGTCAACAGTGACCCAAAACGTCCAGAACCCCTTGTCGAATCCTTATGCGAAAGCCATCGCCGACGAAGGAAATGTGACGACTTGTCCTCAGCAAAATGCGTGGCAGAGGAAAGGAATAACTTGTGGAAGTTCCCCTAGAGTGCCGAATATGATACTCGGTGAAAAACCATCATACTCTAGTAACTGTGTGTTAGGTCCTTCCCCTTCTGCCGCTGGGTGTCAAGTGTGTCGTCCTTGAGTCTCTGACAGACCACCTAGCCAAATACACGTGACTGACCTTGTCACCAAACCAGTCCAGCTA
>NC_090247.1:56181095-56188595 GCF_037325665.1 Littorina saxatilis
ACCATGGGGAAAAAAGTTATAGAAAAAAAATATATGTGAAAAAAGATTTTCCCCGAGTACGCAGTAGGAGGGTCCAGCAGACTTTAATTGTGTGTCTGTCTGTGTGTGTGTCTGTCTGTCTCGACTTAACAGCTTATTGCTGGGAAACTACTGGGCGCAGTTCGTTCAAAAGTTGATACACTAACTTGATAATAGGTCCGATTGATCGTATTAAAACTTCATAATGTTACCTGGGACCTAAATGCCCCCAAAAACACAAAAGTTCTTGACGGTTGGACGAATTCAATCGGAGCGACAGCCAGCCATTGAGCTGATAGAACAGCCGAACGCGTGCGTCATGAAAAGCATGCGTATCGCATGCGAGACGATTTGCAAGCCAGCCAGCGGGTGGGGATTAATTTGGTCTCGGCAAAGAAACTACAGTGCAGGTTTGGTCTCGGTGAGACTGAAAGAGAGACAGAGAGCACGAGAGAGAGCGACAGGGACACTGTGTCAGTGATTCAAGGTGGTGGCTTGGTGGCCAAAGGGATCCGGGTTCGATTCCCGGCATGGGCGGTCTATTTTTTTTTTTAATTCTTGTTTACTATTGTTTATTATGAACGTTTTAATGTTTTATTTTACTCTAATAATTTTTTTTATTGTGTAAAATAAATAAATAATTTTTTTTTTAATTCACGTGCACAAGACAAAAACTTTCATACTGTGCCAAAGTGATCCGAGTTCGATTCCCGGCATGGGCGGTCTATTTTTTAATTTTTAAATTTTTTTTTTTAATTCTTGTTTACTTTTGTTTATTATGAACGTTTTAATGTTTTATTTTACTCTAATAATTTTTTTAATTGTGTAAAATAATTTTTTTTTTTAAATCCACGTGCACAAGACAAAAACTTTCATACTGGGGGAGCGAGCCAGTCTGAAGAGTACTCGGGTCCAGCGCCAGCGTTTTTTATATTTTTGGGTAGCGTGACTCACGCTTCCAATATTTTGTTTTCTGTTTGCTGAGAACATGTGCTTTGCCTAAAAATTCATGTCACTATGCTTATAGCCACGCCCAAACACGTGCAGCAACAGTTTGACACTGGAGCGCTGTCCACGCTTTTTTTTAAACGCACGAAATGCACGGGATTTGAGAGGAGTTTTGCGCTTGGCATTTTCCAAATAAGGATATCCTACTATGAGTACTACGCTGGAATACTACAATGAATTTTCAAACGGCAACACTGGCTTCGTCTTTCCTGATCGAAATGGGGTGTATTGTTGATATTTGTAGATAATAGACTCTGGATTTTAATGGTCAAATGGCGATTTCGGTATAAAAATGTAGACAAGGACCTTTAACACCCGATTTTCTCAGATTTATCTGTTCATAACCTTTGTAATTTAACCCAAAGTTTAAGACTCAATTGAATTTAACTCCCGATTTTCTCAGATTTTTCTGTTCATAACCTTTGTAATTTAACCCAAAGTTTAAGACTCAATTCATTTTAACACCCGATTTTCTCAGATTTTTCTGTTCATAACCTTTGTAATTTAACCCAAAGTTTAAGACTCAATTCATTTTAACACCCGATTTTCTCAGATTTTTCTGTTCATAACCTTTGTAATTTAACCCAAAGTTTAAGACTCAATTCATTTTAACACCCGATTTTCTCAGATTTTTCTGTTCATAACCTTTGTAATTTAACCCAAAGTTTAAGACTCAATTAGACCGGCACGGTTGGCCTAGTGGTAAGGCGTCCGCCTCGTGATCGGGAGGTCGTGGGTTCGAACCTAAGACTTTAAAATTGGCAATCTAGTGGCTGCTCCGCCTGGCGTCTGGCATTATGGGGTTAGTGCTAGGACTGGTTGGTCCGGTGTCAGAATAATGTGACTGGATGAGACATGAAGCCTGTGCTGCGACTTCTGTCTTGTGTGTGGCGCACGTTATATGTCAAAGCAGCACCGCCCTGATATCACCCTTCGTGGTCGGCTGGGCGTTAAGTAAACAAACAAACAAATAAGACTCAATTAATTTTAACACCCGATTTTCTCAATTTTTTGGAGGTCTTAGAAGGGGGGTTCCACTGTTCCATTACCTTTCCGGGAACACGCGCCTAATGGTTTCACCGTAAAGGCTGTCCTTAATTGAGCCAGAAGTCGACTTCGCGAAGTCTCTTACCGAAAACTCAGTGCTTAAGCTTTGTGCGGCCTGCTTCGCGAAGCATACTTAGCGTAGTAGACTTCGCCCAGTTAAGGACAGGCTTTAAGGCGTAAAACAACACTTATCACTATTGTTCCACCTTCACGTGTCTCACGTGCTCTCACTGTCTTCAGTGAACGGTGTCACCCCGTCACCTTCAGCCTCAGTCACTGTGGCCGCCACAACTAGCGCTCCCTCGAACAGTGCGCTCACAACAAACGTCGTCACATCCTCTGCTGCCAGCACTGCTTTGGCGTCAGCATCCGTAACCGGTGGAGCTAGCAGTGGTGGCATCAGCGGTTCCGGAACCGGTAGCGGGATTAGCAACCAAGTAACCAGCAGCCCAGCAGCCGGAAGTGGGAATACAGGAACTGGTTCCAGTAACGGTGCCAACACCGGACCTGCAAACACCGGAACGGGTTCAGGCAGCAGTCAAACCGGTACAGGCAGTACCCTATCCGGAACCAGAAACACCGTAACCGGCACGGGTGTCACCGGAACCGGATTGACCGGAACGGGGACATCCAGTTCTGGCAACAACCTCGGAGAAGACACAGGGAATAGTGGCACCACAGGAGGATCTGGCGGTACAACTGACCTCGGGAATTTGGGTGGCCTCTTTACCGGACTTGGTGGGTTGTTTGGTGAGTTTTTATCTTGGATTTTGTCTCCCCATGTCAGGTTATCTCTCTGTCTTTTTACATTTAGTCAAGTTTTGACTAAATGTTTTAACGTAGAGGGGGGAATCGAGACGAGGGTCGTGGTGTATGTGCGTGCGTGTGTGTGTGTGTGTGTGTGTGTCTGTCTGTGTGTGTGTGTAGAGCGATTCAGACTAAACTACTGGACCGATCTTCATGAAATTTGACATGAGAGTTCCTGGGTAAGAAATCCCCGAATGTCTTTTTCATTTATTTGATAAATGTCTTTGATGACGTCATATCCGGCTTTTCGTGAAAGTTGAGGCGGCACTGTCACGCCCTCATTTTTCAACCAAATTGGTTGAAATTTTGGTCAAGTAATCTTCGACGAAGCCCGGACTTCGGTATTGCATTTCAGCTTGGTGGCTTAAAAATTAATTAATGACTTTGGTCATTAAAAATCTGAAAATTGTAAAAAAAAATAAAAATTTATAAAACGATCCAAATTTACGCTCATCTTATTTTCCATCATTTTCTGATTCCAAAAACATATAAATATGTTATATTTGGATTAAAAACAAGCTCTGAAAATTAAATATATAAAAATTATTATCAAAATTAAATTGTCGAAATCAATTTAAAAACACTTTCATCTTATTTCTTGTCGGTTCCTGATTCCAAAAACATATAGATATGATATGTTTGGATTAAAAACACGCTCAGAAAGTTAAAACAAAGAGAGGTACAGAAAAGCGTGCTATCCTTCTTAGCGCAACTACTACCCCCGCTCTTCTTGTCAATTTCACTGCCTTTGCCATGAGCGGTGGACTGACGATGCTACGAGTATACGGTCTTGCTGAAAAATGGCATTGCGTTCAGTTTCATTCTGTGAGTTCGACAGCTACTTGACTAAATGTTGTATTTTCGCCTTACGCGACTTGTTTATTCTCTGTTAGTCTGTCTCTCTCTGTGTCTGTCTGTCTGTCTGTGTTTCTCTGTGTGTCTCTCTCTGTCTCTCTCTCTGTCTGTGTGTGTGTGTGTGTGTGTGTGTGTGTGTGTGTGTCTCTCTACTTCTCTCTCTCTCTCTCTCTCTCTCTCTCTCTCTCTCTCTCTCTCTCTCTCTCTCTCCTCTCTCTCTCTCTCTCTCTCTCTCTCTCTCTCTCTCTGTTTTACTTGTGATGTGTGTGTGTGTGTGTGTGTGTGTGTGTGTGTGTGTGTGTGTGTGTGTGTGTGTGTGTGTGTGTGTCTGTCTGTCTGTCTGTCTGTCTGTGTCTGTGTCTGTGTTCCGGAGATCAAAAGAGTGCACATTTCATAAAGTGAGGGTTCTGATCTGTTATGCCTGTACGCTTTATTGATATTTGTTTATTTGTTTATCATAAACCCTTGTACGTTTCTGGACAAACAGCCACGGAAAAGTAGGCATATAAACACTATCCAAACACCATTTTGAACAAAGTGCAATTAAAAAACGAAAAATCACAAATCACAATTGTTGTGGACATTTTGACTCGCGCCCTATCGAGATGAAAGAAACAACCCTTTACTGAGTCAAGTTTTTTTTTCCATGTGGTTCATCAGAGTACCAGATCTCCGGAATTTTGCATCACACAACGTGCACTTATGGGGTTTCCGCTTTCGGGGGAAACCGACCTACCGAGCCTAATTGGTTTGGCCTTGTCATCAAAAACAAACATCTTTTTTGTTGCTGTTGCCTTAAACCTTCTTATAACCAGCTTTTCTTGTTTTGTTTTATTCACAATCTTCAAGGAAACGCAGGAGCAGGAGGCAACACACAAAGTGGGGGCAGCGGCGCGTTGTCTGGCAATGGTGCTGGTACTGGTATGGGTACTGGTACCGGCATGGGCACTAACACAGGGACCGCAACTGGAATGACCAATACCGGAATCGTCTCTGGAGCTGGGACGGGCACAGGTGCGTTTTTAGTTTCATTTTCATTTATTTTATTTTGTATTACTTTATAACCCAATTGCTGGGAAATCGGGTCACTTCTTCCCAGTGGAAATCTAGCAGTTACAAGTGTCGCGGCACCCAGGTATGCGCGCAGGGATGGCCAAATCCCAGAATTTTAACTCGCCAGCCGGGCGAGTAACTGCAAGAGAGTCACTAGCCCGCCAGAAATTTCGCTGGCCCGGTGCATACCAAAGTTGCTCCATCTGATTTGAAACTCGATATTACAACCCAAAATGTTGCATTCGACCAGAATTTTCACTGGCCATCCGGGCGAGTTGCCAGGCGTTTTCTACTAGCCCGGCGGATTTTTACTCGCCCCTGGCGACCGGGCGGACGATTTGGCCATCCTTGTGCGCGTGTTTAGGTATATTTATACTGACAAGCCACCTGCAATTCTGTCGGAATGACCGAGATTTTGTACGTGCCACGGAAGTGTCACGGTAGTGGGACACGAATACTGTCTCTGAGTCTGCATTCGAACCCGTGACACAGGGATCACATGGCCAGTGCTCTACCAACTTCAGCTACCAGTGACAGTGTCTCTCAGTCAGGTTTTGTGAAGCGTACGCGTATGGATGGTTATCTGTGTTCCATATGGAGAGACTTGTGCTAGCGTGTTTTGTTGAAGGTAATGTAAAGTAAACTTTAGGGTGATTAAATTTTCCATTTGACATGTTGATATTAATTATGCTTGTGTGTGATTATGTCTCTTTGTTGAATTTGAAATTTCGGATGTTGTCAAGTGAATGCACATTGAAAGATGGCAAGAATACAAATCACGTTAGCATCCTATCTGTTTTGGGGGTTTGTCTATGTTTGTGTCCATTTCTTTAAAATTGGAATTGTGGATGTTGTGGATGCTCCTTGAAAGATAACAGGAATATAGGCCTACATCACATTAACACATTTCTGTTACGTAGTTTGTCTATGTGTGTACCCATGTCTTTGAATTTGGAATTTTGGATGTTGTGGATGCTCCTTGAAAGATAGCAGGAATATACATCACACCTTTCTGTTACGTAGTTTGTCTATGTTTGTGCCCATGCCTTTGAATTTGGAATTTTGGATGTTGTAGATGGTCCTTGAAAGATAACAGGAATATAGGCCTAAATCACATTAACATCTTTCTGTTACGTAGTTTGTCTATGTTTGTACCCATGCCTTTGAATTTGGAATTTTGGATGTTGTAGATGGTCCTGGAAAGATAGCAGGAATATACATCACATTGACACCTTTCTGTTACGTAGTTTGTCTATGTGTGTGCCCATGTCTTTGAATTTGGAATGTTGGATGTTGTAGATGGTCCTTGAAAGATGGAATGAATACAAATCACAAGAGCACCCTATCTGTTTTCGGAGTTTGCTTATGTGTGTGTCCATGTCTTGTCTTTGTCCACCACAGGTACGCCCCAAGGCGACGTTGCCCAGTACAAGCCTGGACAGTGTCCGGCAAGGCAACGTAACGACGGACTGGGCTGCTACCCTCGCTGCAACGGCGATTTCCAGTGCCCAGGCACCGCCAAGTGTTGTCCGAATGCCTGTGGTGTTTACGCTTGCAGGGCGCCTAATAGTAAGTGTGTGTGTGTGTGTGTGTGTGTGTGTGTGTGTGTGTGTGTGTGTGTGTGTGTGTTGTATGTGTGTGTGTAGGGGGAGAATGGTATATGTGTGTGTTTGTGTGTGTGTGTGTGTGTGTGTGTGTGGGGAGGGGGGTATGTGTGTGACCTTTTTTCCCCCCGATTCTAGAGCTTTTATTGACTCTTCAAAGTAAATATTCTGTTGTAAATGACAAAACTCGAAATTGCAGACTTTATAAGGAAAGTTGCGAATTATTCTCCCACATGCAAAGGATATAGTTTGCATGGTTTTCGGGCCAATAAAAAGCCACATGCGCCTTTGTAACTAAAGAACAAACTTCAGTTAAAATAAAAGAAAAGTGAAAAAAGAAGTAACAGTGTTTGTTTGCCTTGTCATCGGAAACAAACACTTTATTCCTTTTGGCCAAACAATATTGCTATTCTTCAAAACGCTGTAGTAAAACGCAAACTATGACACGACGGTTCATTGCCGCAAATTCGGCTTCGCTTTTAACACATTTCAATTATTCTTTTGATGTTGCAGAGCCTGGCAGCTGTCCAAGACCCAACAACTACTGGAACTTTTTCTGTTGGGACACATGCTACTCAGATTCCCACTGCCCTCAGACCCAGAAATGCTGCTACGATGGTTCATGCAGTCGCTGTATGTACGCGATCCCAAGTAATTACATGAACCAGAATGGGCAGTACCCAAACCAGAACCAGGTCAACCAGTTCCGAAACCAGAACCAGGTTTACCCAAATCAGAATCAGGGATATAGAAACCAGAATCAGAATCAACTGAACCAGAACCCACAACTATCGCAAGGCTCAGCAAGCTCCGGAGTCAACGGAAATTCATTTGGTAATCAAGGTAAGTGTTGCATCGAACACCCAAGCACGCACACACACACACACACACACACACACACACACACACACACACACACACACACACACACACACACACACACACACACACACACACACACACACACACACACACACACACTCTCTCACTCACACTCACACTCACACTCACAATCACAATCTCACACACATAAGCACACACAAACACACACACACACACATACTCAGACACGCGTGAGCACGCGCACACAAACAAGAACATTACTTGA